>NW_010158130.1:47758-83442 GCF_000695765.1 Mesitornis unicolor
CCCTCTCCTTTATTTGTACATTCAAAGAAATTAAATAGATTCTCCATCATCAGAAATCATACTGGTTCAACTGTTCTTATTAGATGATCTTCCAGGTGTTTTATTATTCTGTTTTGAAGTTTCATTTCAACATTTTCACCAGTTACAGCTTTAAGGTTTACTCCTCTGCAATTCCTTGGATCACCCATATACTATCTAAAAAACCTGAGAGTATGGTATATGCTACCTTCTAACCTTTCATTGCAAGAGCTACTTTATTACTCAGAACAATTCATGCTTACCTGAGTAACTCTGAGAAGGAGCTGCTTATATGAATAGCCTCTGATTCCAGTGCAAACCTCATGTGAGTGTCTGAACACCAGTATAACTGAGACACTTGCAGTTCCTCCATATGGGTATTCCCATGACTTGACTACACCGGGTAATATTTTGCTCTACATAGCCACTCATCATTCTGTACCACATCCACTGGTATTAAAGTATTACCTGACATAAGGAAGTAAAAAACTCATGTGTGACTTAAAAGGATCTCTCAAAAGATACCTCTCTTAAAAGGTACTAGTCAAGATGTGTACGGGGCAAATTTTTACCCTTAGGTAACATCTGCTTTTTAATCTTATGCAGTCACTATTGTAAAATTTAAATGAAGAAATAGAAGACAGTGTTCAAAGCCAGATAGCAATAGATGAAGGAAAAGTCTCTTCCCTGATGCTAGTCTTTGATGTGTTCTCATCTGAGAGAAAACTTGGTCCAGAACTGTATTTACATTTGTTATGCAAGTATTACTGCAAGAGGGCTTATGAGTGTAGAGAACATATGGAGAGGCTGGCAGGCATGGATTCCCTGGTGTGGTGGTTAGATTCTTTGCTCTGAAAAGGCAAGCTTTTAACATTCATTTCAAAACTATAAAACACACAACCAGTATGTCAAGTAGGTCTGTATTTAGAGAAGAATTATAATTGTGAAAAGGAATCAGATCTTTTAACACTGAATGCAACTTTTGGCTTTAAAGAATTATTCTTTAAGTCTGTATGATAGTCAGACATTACAAGCTGAAGTAATTTTCAGCCCTGTCACACAATGAATGCATCAAACCTAAAAAGTCTCTTTGAATTATTTTTTTTAGCACCTGGGCTCCCCCACCTTTACTTATTTATCATATATTGTAGTAGCTGCTCTTTAAAATCCTGAAAAATTTTCCAGTTCCATAGTGACAGAAAATCACTTCCTCAAGAGATCTTTCCATTGCAAGATGTCCTTCAGTTAGACTAAGTTTGACCCACAATCCATCAAAGTCACTGGGAATCTTTTTATCAAATTTCAGTGGATTTTAAATCATGTGTTGGAAACGTGTAGCTAAATTCCAGCTCCTTCAACATGATGATATTTAAATTATCAGTGCCATTTAAAATAGTGTATACACCTAAATACTTGATGAATCACAGACTGTATGTGTCTAGATTTCTTTATCAATGTAATATATACGGTGACAGCTAAATAATTTTTCATTGGGCTTATTTAATATTACAACTGTTTCAACTATTCTATATAAGTCAAGGATATGCGTTCTGTTAAACTTGGATTTATTTATATTTTAAATATATTAATCAGATTTAAAACTAGGTGCAAGTATAAATTTTTTGAATGCTCTCAACACAATTAAAAAATAAACTATATGTAAGCTGCAAGTAAACTGGATTAATTTTTTTTAAAGATTGAACTTTAGGTATATTAAGTTTTTATCCCACAACTAAGGATATAAGCACATTTATGAATATTAGACTTTGAGAAGAAAACTGAAGCAAATGAAGTAATTAGGAATACCAGTACATATTTCTGAATATAAGACCAGTTTAATCTAGTCTTCATGAAATCATAAAGAATATGTATATCACCTAAGAAGCACAGTATCAAATGCTAGAGTTTTTACCTAAGGATCATGAAGAAAATGCTCTGTTTCACTGCAGACATAACTCATGATGGAAGTAACAGACTGCACAGAAAGGAGTATTGCAAATTATAATTACAAATTATTAGAATTGTACTATCCATAGGATTTTACTTTTTGTATGTGTTACATTTTTTCTTTAGCACTCTAGACTACCATCTATCACTTTCTTGTTAGCAAAAGTTATTGTTCTTGGTTTCAATTTAGAACACTTGTTTAAAAATGTCTGAAACCAATTTTGGTCAGTTGTCTCCTCTCCTCTCCTCTCCTCTCCTCTCCTCTCCTCTCCTCTCCTCTCCTCTCCTCTCTCCTCTCCTCATCCTTTAAACAACTTGTGTATCTGACTTCCTTCCAAAAATACATTAACTGATGTTACTAACATCTGTCATGTGTAGTTCATTTTCCCTCTCATCTTCTCTGCAGGGACAGGATGAGAAAGAAAATGAACCACACATTGTGTGTGCAATGTAGTGTTATATGCATATGCATTATGATAGAGACTTTAATTACATACTCTCATCTTGTTTTCCCGCAGGACCCCTGCCTCATTCAGTACACAGGACAGACACATGGAGAGATTTAAGAGTACATAGCCAGCCACCAATTTAGCAGTTTCTGACTTGGCTTTTTAATCTAATGTAGTGATTTTAACACTAAGTTTCTTCTTTTCATGTTTCTTTTTCTTCTTTACATTTTATTGATACCTTCTGTAGAAAGAAAGAAGATATGATAGTTAACTTAAGACAAGGAGATCCAGATAAGCTATTAATCAGACCTGAAAACAATATCTAGTTCATTCTCCAAGCCTCAGTGCACCTTTACATATAATACCAAAGTCAATGGTTTCAGAAAGAAAAAACAAGGGATTTCTTTCCCCACCTGCTCTATCCTGCCTGAAAATTGGAGTATGTAACTGTGGATCTTTGAAGTTGAAGGAAGCAGAAAGACTGCTCGTAGCAAGAGTTTGGAAGAGATACTCTTCTGTTTCCGCACTGAACACTAAGTGTGTCTGTGACATCTCTGCAACCAGTTTCTTTTACATATAACAAGTTAGAGAAATTTGAAGTCCTGTGTGTTATTATCTTATACCTGATACGTATGATCCTTTGCCTTGCGTTATAGAACAATGAAAGTAAATTATTTGAAGCATAATTAATCTCTCAAATGCGAAATACTAAGATGGTACTAAGATGCTAAGTAAAAATAAATAGTAACTTAGTTTTTTTCCCCAAATTGAAATCAACTTTACTTTTGTTGTTGTTATCTCTATAGATGAGCTAAAATGTTTGTGGGCTGCTTTTTTTTCTTAGTTTGTTTTGTGTGTGTGTGTGTGTGTGTGTGTGTGTGTGTGTGTGTGTGTCTGTTTTGGGGGTTTTGTTTGTTTGTTTGGTTGGTTTTGTTTTGTTTTTTTCTTACAGTGCATGGAAATACAAATTAAGGAATACAGCAGGTAAAATATATAGACCATGTGTTCTTTCCCTTATTCCGCATACCACCTTGTTTACAATTCTTTTAAAGCAAAATATTCTTCCATATTTTACAGCAGGTAACTATTTTGGTTTTTTTGGAATATCTTCAAAACAACTTTAGACTGACTGCCATAAACATTTGTGTAAATGAAAGCAGACATAACTTTCTTTTACTGAAGTGATATTAAGACTTTATTTTTATCTCTTAATAGAAACCTCTTTAGTTTCACAAATAATACTGCTAATTTCTGAATGTAAAAGTTTCCTCTCTGCTGCTGTGTGCAGTAGTTACATAAAAAATTGGGCATAGATACTGGCTAGTATGCGTGTTTTGCAAGTAGTTGCCTACAGTAGTAGATTAACTCCATCTGTTAATTCACAGGCAGGGCAATTTGAATTTTGCTTGTGAAATTTGAACCCAGGCTGAAAAGGGAGTCTGAACCCAAATCTTTTTTTAACTTCAATCATCTGAAGCTACATAAATGTATTCTAGTATGGAAAAGAGCTCTGTTAAATCAGTTTCAGACCAAACTTGGAAATGTTTGAACCACTTTAAAGCTTTTAACCTTGAATCTTATTGCAGTTTGATGGGGGTTTTTTTGTTTGTTTGTGGATTTTTTTTATTGGTGGTGGATGGATGAGGAAAACATCCAGATTTTTCTCTTCAGCTATGGATCTTTGATCTCTGCTTCTTTGCAGAGTGACTCTTCTGCTTGCTCCAGTCACAGAAGTGCACAATTGCACTGTTTGCATATGTGACTCTCTGCAGACAAATGAACAAAACTTACACTCACATTTGCACTGGAAGATTTGTGTGTCCATAAAAGGTCACGTGCAAATTTATCAAGCTTCAATATATCTAAATCCAGCCTTTGAGAGAAATATGTTTTTTTACCTGGATTGCATGTCCGTCTTCATGCCAAGAAGCCTGAGTGTCCGTTCCAGAATGTCTGTATGCACTCAAACAAGTGTCAAAACAAGGATTACACCAATCAAGATTTTCAGATCAGTTATGTGGTGTTTGACAGGATTTATCTCTTGCTGGGTATCTCCCCTCTGAATATTCATAAGCGTTAGTTTATAAGCAAATAATGAGATACATACCATAAACACCACTATTACAAGGAAAATATAGTTCACTGGTCCAACACTGAGGATTTCTGTTTAATATCCAAAAAAAGTTGTAAAGAGCATTGATGATACTATGAAGACTTCAGTTCTGTTTTGCAGAGAATAAAGCTGCCTGTGTGTTTGACGATCATTTGTCTGAGTTGAGTGAAGAGGAAATTTGGCTAATTGTGAAGACATCAGAGAAGCATTTTCTGCCTTTTGATGTCATGCATATAATGTGGAGAAGGGCAGGGGGAGGAAGCTTTTCTATCCAGTCTTCTTTTTCATTCCCTGAAGCAGTTGGGGACTTTCTATTTCTGTCACCACTCTTATCAGCATGAATGTTCACATATCAGCACTCTGACAAGAACGAGAGACATGCATACCTGCCAATCCTACAATCTCCCTGTCCGGTCTAATAATTACAAGGTATTCCAAAGAAATACCTGGATTAAAAAGCCTATCATCCTATATTATCTCTTGCTGCAGGGTGCAAGTTTACAATACAGCATTGCCACAGTTTTTGATACTTTATTACTTGTATTCATTTTAGCCTATTTCAAATGTGTTATGTGTCAGTAGTATGCCTGCATTGCAATTTTTATTAAAAGAGTAATACACTGCTATTGACAGGCATATCTGGTAGTGCAATGGCTTTTATGCTGAGTTTCCTTGCTTCCCTATTTCCTTTAGAAAATTCTTCTCTGGCACTTTTGAATTGACGTGCATCCTCATATAGTTAGAAATAATTTTGCTAAACAAATGGGTTTTTTTTACATATATCCTATAGATAAAAGGGAAAACATACCGCACCATCTAGCATAATACTTTCAAGAAAATACAATTTCTACTATGCTCCTGTTCTAGGGGTGTGACAATCTCCTTTATTTTAAGAGAGCACAGACTTTCAGGTAACAAGTTAGTAACATTTTGAAATCACTTGTCTTCTGAATAATTCCATAGGTTCACAATGTTTGCAAATATAATTTGTTGCTCATCAGCAAAGTAATTTCACAGCACAGACTTTTTTTTCATCCCCTTTCGAATATGTTATAAAATGCCTCTCTGCTATCTCTGTCTCATCATTCTAGTCACTTTTTTGAGCGTAATGTCAGAAAAGGATAGAAAACTCAAAAAGTAAATTAAATAGCATAGAGAGGCTTAGCCAAGACCACTGAAGTTACTAGGACTGATGGCACTGTCCACATGCTGCAGCTGACAGGCATAAACCCAGATCACATACATCTTTTCATTGAAATCCTTACTAAAATCAACACAGTTTGATGCTGTTTCACCAGTCCAGGTATGTTTGTATGTACCACTGAATGAATTATAAGCTCAGCTCTTGTGTAGCATTTTTCATTCACAGAGGTCAAAGCCCACTCCACAAAATATAGTACCTTTTTTTTTCCTTTTTTTCTTTTTTTTTATGAGGAAAAGCTGGAGCAAGAAGAGAAGTGATTTGATCTAGTGACCCAGCAAATCAATGACACAAGGTAGAATTAGACTGTGATTCAGACCAGTATGGCCATGTCAACTATCTCACTGATTTTGAGGGGCTTTTTTCCTGAATCTTAAATATATCACCACAATTAATATTGGTTTATGACAATTGAAACAATGAGCAAAGATACAGGTACAGATCTGGGGTATATCACGATCTTCATGTAGAGTGTTATAGATGCAGTTAAATTTCTGAAACCCGGAAGTTACTTCTAGGTTTTCTCTAGAGTAGCTGAAAGCAAAATAAGGCTCTCTATTAGTCTTAGATACATACTTTCTGTTAATATGTTTGCTATGTCATAGTTTATAAGCATTTTTAACTTACCAGTTTGTTTTCTAAAATACATTTGACAACAAAAACACACTCTTTTGCAACTTGGCAAATATTCTTTACAGTTAAAATCTATTGCTTCATCAGCAAAGAATGCAGCATGATTAAAGAAGTATATGAAATTTCAGTCTCTGAAGTTCACAGCTTGACTGGTATTCAACCCACTCAACAAAGTATGCAGCTGTACTGGAATTCAAACTACTATATTTTCCATTTAGATCATCATGGTATTCAGTCCAAACTATAAAATATGAGATTGGAACAGCAATGCATGTAGTTTGATTCCTATGTTAAACAAATTTAAAAATATGTTCATAATCTGTGCCATAGCACAATTTAAATGTTTTCCTGATCCTGGACTTCAGGATCAGGAATACGCTCAGTCCGGTGACCAGCAAACACCATATGAACTGACATTTTAATGGATAGCTTGATGTCCATTGACATTTTTAAATATTCTAGAAAATGGTAAACTAAATTAAACTATTACAGCTACAACAAGACATATGGGAAAAGGCTGAGAGACCTGCATTTCCTCAGTCTTAATACAAGAGGGTGGAGAGGTAATCTTACTACTGCCTTCTGTTGCCTAATGGGAGGTTATTGCGAAGACAGACCAGACTCTTCGTGGAGGTGCAGAGGAGAATAGGAGACAGATACAAGTTGCAACAAAGAAAATTCTGATTAATTATTAGGGAAAAAAATGCAATTATAGTGGTTAAAGAATGGAATAGGTAGTTCAGACTGGTCTGCTTGGGTATTGTTTTCTTTTGTTATTATAATCGGTTTGTGGTTTTGATATAATGGCGTGGATCATTGTGCTTGCATCATTAAGCACCTATTGACAGAAGTCTGCTGATTTCAGTGGACATTTTAGGCTAAATGTGAATATTCTCCCCACACGCTCTGTGAAGGAAGACTGGATCTTCAGCTTGTGATTTCATCTTGGAATGTGTTTATCCAGACATAATAAAGGTCACTTTCTGTTATTTTTAACATCATAATTATCATATCTAAAGAAGCTGTCCTTTAGGCTGTGCCAATTTCTATCCAGAATAGGTAATGTCTCTCTGTTTGAAATATTTACTAATTCTTCCCCATAATTTTATATTGAAAATTATCTCTGCATGATATTTGTCAAGATACATAACGGAAAAAACCTGTCCAATATCAGTGGCCAAGTTTGAAAGATGTTAATCAGCTATACAAACATCTATGGGACCCTATCATGTACTTAAGGTATGTTTCAAAGACCAGAATAGAAAAGAGACGTTTTATTATTGATTTTATTGGAAGAAGAACCAGACCTCTAGGGGATGAGTTTGAACTAGTTAAATTACGAAAGAGAAGCTTCTCTTTGCTCCCTCAAACCATTTTGTAATAAAACTTTAAGTATTTCCAGATCGGTTGCTATAGTAAGGAAACAGATGAGTGAAAAAACATTTTAGATTTCAGAGTACTTTAAAAGTACACTTCTTCTTTGATCTTGTTTTAATTCATCATGAAATGTCTCTTTTAAAAATATTCCTATTTCTGCAGAATACTGTAAGCATTTCCATTGCCCTCCTTTCCTACTCCAATGAGGAAAGGTTATGTACTTATATTACCCCATGCTTATTGACACAGAGGGGATGGAATACTTTGAAATTCTCTATTTTTCCTTTTTCAAATGTTTTCTCTGACATATTAAATGATTAATCGAACTGCACAAACATTTGATGGTTAAAAATGTACCAACAGAAATACTGGATCTAAGAAAAGAGATTTAACAAATAACTTAGAGTGCAAAATCACAGCTAAGGGTGCCTTTACTGCAAGTAATTGTTAAGTTTGTTCCTTCCTCCAACAGATCCCTCCTGGCTCATAGATTTCTAAAAGTTATATTTTTATTGTTCTTTTCTTTCTCATTTGCCTGCACAATGCAGCAACGTTGTTTGCTAGGGTTTTGTTTGTTGTTTTGTTTTATTTTTTTTCATGCAGTTTGGTTGTATTGATGAAAACATGTATAATTCAACTCTAGGAAGGACATTAGTCATAAAATATTTCCTTCTCCAACAGCTGAGATTCAATGACACTCAGGTTCAGGTTGCAAATATTTAAAAAATACTAGTTGATACATTGCACATCCATAGCATTAAAATAGTCTCCGGTCACAAATACACTCAGGTGAAGAATCTTTTTGACTGGAGAAGGAGGAAAGTTTTCCACATACGTGTTTGCAGGACAAGGGCTTCCAGAAGCATAGAAGGAACAGAGTGTAGTTTGTTCATTAAAAATGAAGAAAGGGCATATTTTTCTTCCCTTAATCACCTCTCTCATGACTGTGTCTTATCTGACATTTTTGCACTGCATGCCGATGAAAAGATGTGCACAATGTGCAGGAATTTATTTCCTTATCTTAGAGTCTTCTGTCATCAAAGGCTATGCTGTACCAGGAATATTGCAATCCACTGTGTAGTCTGCATTGTAACATGAGTTCATCACTAATATGAACAAAATATGAACACAGTTTTTTTGAATTAAAATTCTAGTTTCCATGACAAAGCATCACAAGGATTTTCAGAAAAAGACAGGCAGCGGGACCCCTATTCCTAGGCGTCTTAGTGAAGCAGAACCACTGTATAGAGTTAAATAAATATATATTTTAAGATACATAGAATGTTAAGTGTTAGTGCCTTAAAGTACCTTGGTTTATAGACACAATATGGCAATGGAACTTGACATACTCAGCAAGTAAGGAAGATTTCAGCAGTATAATAAAACAAGGCCTTTTATAAACCCCTCACTTTAACAAATTATGCAAGTGATTTACTAGTGGTAAGCTGTCAATTGAAACAAAGCATGCTGTGACCAGGCTCTGACAAATGGAAACAAATTAAGGAGATCAGAACGCACAGTTACCTGGAATTTTACAGTCTTAGAACTGAACTAAATTCTAAATTCTACAAAGAAGCACATGCTTAACTTTCCTCAGAGATTCTGAGGGAAAATAAGGCTCTGAGGCATTATGTGTTACTCTTTAAACAATCCACCTCTAAGGAGTACAAATCCAGAATGCAATCTTAAATGCAATCTTATCTGTCGTTACAGTATGTTTATAATTAATTTTAATGGAAGCTGCACATACACATTAAGGGAAATATAGGTCCCCTCCCCTTCAGTTTCTCATTTTGTAACACAGTAAATGCCTAGCCATATGGCTTTCTTTAAATGGAATACACATTTGATCATCTCCGTTCATTTATATAGATTTCCTAATATGTATTTTAAAAGCACACACATCAGAATACATTTGTTAAAGAGAAAATTCACTACTAATTCTAGGCATACGTTTAATGAATGCTATGTAGTAACTAAAATATTTATAAACTGTGCTACATTTATTTTATATAGTGAAACTGTTTTTGCTACTGGATTCCTAATTTTAGAACCATCTCATTTGCATTTTAGAAATTCCCATACTAAAAATACTTCTTTACCTTTCAAATTTACTCTAAATTGCCACTTTGTCATGCTTCATAAAAGGCAGGAAGTAAAAAAAATGTCTTAGAAATATAGATATCATCTCTCTTTGAGAAATTGCTTTTAAACAGATAGGATGTGTCATCAGGATGAAGTACCACATGCCGTTAATTATACATGGTTCAAGTTCTAAAATTTAATCAGATACAGATTCAAACTCATGTCTTGGTCTGTTATCACAAGAGAATACATCTTAGGTGCACGTGCATGTTTCTTGTGCTTTTAAAGATATGCTTCACATAATTGCCTTCACTGTGACAACTTTTGTTGGCTGTTCAATGGCAATGATTTCTGCTTCAGAGCAGAGTGAAAAAATAAGGGGAAAGTTTAGGAGATCCTTCAGAAACAGGCTTTGCTGCTGCTGACAGAGACCACAGCATAAGCTATTTGCTACGGAAAGAAACAATAAGACTACCATTCTCATACCAGTCATAAAACTGTCACCTTTAGCACTGAGGATCACTGAGGCTCTTGCAAACAGCCTGAGAAACATAGTTGGTGGAAACTTCCAGAGAAAATTAGGGTCAGAATTCATATAGCTTTCCTACCAAATCAAAATCAATTGAAATTCTTCCAAAATTCTATTGAAACTTCACCCTATTGCATTTGTGAATTATAGTATCAGAGGGCTCATTGGTGCAGAAAGAGGATGTTAGTTTGATCAAAGAAACCTGCTGATACCAGTCCTACCAAAGGTGCACATACATAGGACTCCAGGATTAGTATCTGGTCAACAGAAAGTTGAGAAATACCTCACCATACTTCTTGTGCAGAAGTTGCACACTGTAAGCAAGCTATCTCTTTTCACTCAAATCTCTCATTTCTCTCTGATTCAGTAAACCTTGTTGAGACTAATGGGTTCTGTCTAATCTCCTAAAGACAACCCCAGAGAAAACAAAACCCCACAATCTCTAAGAGGTTATGCTGGAGTGTAAAGGCTGAACACTGAACTGCACACACTTCTCAGTCTTTGTCAGTGTTCATGGACAAAGATACCTGCTCCCTAGGAGTTGTGCTGCTATGGGGTGTGAAGATCAGATCGTGTGCATTCATTTTTCACAGGCGAGAGGCCTGTTTCACTCACTACCAAGACTGACTCATCTCATGAAGTGTCTAAAAAATCATTTTTGAAAATATGATTTTCACTGTAGTCCATTATACTGAACTATTGGGTAAAACTCAAACGCAACATTATCCTATTGCCAAACACAGCTCATGCTTGAGAGATAAAGCTGTACGTACTTTATTTAAATAAAGAAAATATTTAAATCTATGGAAGAAAAAAGACAATTAACAGCTAGCTGTTTGAAAACAGCAGATTAATGATGAATGCCCCTTGGAACCTCTACAGTTGTAGCAGAAAATGAATGTTTTTGGGCAAACTGCTGAACTGAAATCATCTTCAAAACATAATTCAGAAGACAAGGTCCTCTGTGAAAAAGATGAAGTCAGTTGGCAGAGAACTACCTACAGAACCATTATGTCAACACCAAAACATGCAAAGAGGAAACTCAGTGATCTACAAGAATTCTATTTAATACTTCACATCTGAACAAAACTGAATTTGTGGATGTATGTATGTATATAATCATGCATCTTACAAAGGCAGTGGTATTTTTTTTTGAATATTGAAGCCAATCAGAGATTTTAAGAATACCAGTACAGTGAGGTCTATGTGCAATAAGAGGAACTACATTGATGGCTACTGATAGTAGTAGATTATCTGAACAAATAATAGGTAAGTGAATGACATGGAAAATAAGTAGTTTCAAAAAGATGTGGCACCACAAACTTATTCTAAATCAACACTTAGAGATTCCTGGTTTCCTACTCTAACAATTCCCACTAATTTAATTTCAACATTAGTAGTGTCATAGAATCATTTAAGTTGGAAAAGACCTTTAAGATCATCAAGTCCAACCATTATCTCAGCATTGTCAAGTCCATCACTAAACCACGTCTTTAAGTGCCATGTCTACACATCTTCTAAATACCTTCAGGAATGGTGACTCAATCACTTCCCTGGGCAGCCTGTTCCAGTTCTTGATAACCCTTTTGGTGAAGAAATTTTTCTTAATATCCAATCTAAACTTCCCCTGGTACAACTTGAGGCCATTTCCTCTTGTCTTGTCACTTGCTACTTAGAAGAAGACACCAACACACACCTCACTAAAACCTCCCTAAATATGTTAATTAAAAGCAACATCGAGGATATGAATCTGTGCCTCAGTTTTCCATCTACATGGCTGAGATGGAGATAAATTACTAGTTAGGAAAAATGTTTCCAGGTTACATACAGGTGAAATTTTCAGCCAAAATACACTGAAATACTCAGATGAAGACTGATAATCTGGCCCATGCCTTTCCTGGCTAATAAGAAGAGTCCAGAAAGCTGCAGTATATCTCCTGTACTGCAAAAAAAAAAAAAAAGTTATAAAGAGAATGATAAGCAACTGGATAACATTACGATGGTTAAAGAATCTCACAGAGAAAGTGATGTGAATAAGAGAAAGCATGAAGGGAGTTATACAAGTTAGGATAAAATCCAGTCCAACTCCAAGAGTTTCAGCTATGAAGAAATAGAAAATGGACTTTCAGCAATGGAGTAAAAAAAAACAACCACATAATAGGTAAACTAGGATTAAGGAAGAAAAGAAAAAATAGGAGGTACAAAACTAATAAATGGAGAGTGAGAAAGAAGAGATGTTCAGAAAGAAATATTTATGAGACTAGGTCATTCAGCTAGTAGGAGGTGAAAATGATAGGCAATGCTGCATACTGCTGTTTATTTTTTGGCTAAGTTTAGCAGGCAACTTTTCTGACTAACAGCAGTTTGATGTGGGGAATTTCCATAGTAAGACAATATTTTCAATAAGAACAACAGCTTTATATTGTAAAAACTGCTATTCAAAGTGAAGCTATCATATATGAAATTGATAAAGCAATTTTATTATGTGAGATTTTTTATTACTTCATGTGTATTCTCTTGCTAGATACTTATAGCAAAATAACCAAAACCTCAGTGTAAATCCACCCTTTGAGATAACATTTAAATTGCCAATCTTATAATTTCACGTGTGTTTTAAAACACTATTGTGATCAATCTGATGTATACATTATTTAACATTATATGAACTACTTAGTACTTACAATCACTATTTTTAGCAGAGAAATGAAAGGATCCAGAAATAGACTAAAATGAAACCAAATACTCAGTGAAAACTAGTGGGGCTCTGCTTCTTGATTTACAAGTTTTGGTACAGCACTGTAAATGCGAGACATCTGTACTATTTCCATTTCCCAAGCAGTAACTAAAACTGTTGACGAAGTTGAACTTCACATTCACTTTAAATTTCCCAAGCAGTGAAACACTGCCAGTTTCTGAATTTCAGCCAGATGTGATATGTGGTTTGCCCCCAGGATCTGTTGTATTTCTCACTGGCTGATTTAATACAGCCAAGAACCTATTTCTGTCATGTGTTTGGAGAATCCAACTTGTTCCAACGCAGAACTAAGTCCGCAACTGAACAGTTTACTGCTTGCATTTATCTTTATTCTGCTCCTTACTCAGATAGAGGATTGAGGGAGACAAGAAGAATGCCATGTCTCCTTACTTAAGGTACAAAAGGAAGGAAAAAAAGTGGAAGTAATTCTTTAATCTTGGCAAATGAAGGCTAGATCAGAACATACTTGTTATACTACATCCTTCACAGCTGTAGTATTCTCAAGTACATCTCACCATTCTGCCACATTTCAACAGAAAATGGTTTAATTCTTTCTACTTAAGAGTACCTTCCAGTGATGAAAGACACAGGAAGCAGAGTACTCAGTGCTAGGTGTCCTAGCATGGAACAAATGTATAAAAAGTTTTTTTCAGGATTGTGATCTCTTTTGCCCCAAGTAAATCCTTATATACTGGCCAGAGATAACAGATCACTACAGTCATACTACAGTCCTCATAAGCATACAAGATTTGATATTTAGGATGATCCAAAACCCTAAAATGTATTAAATAGAAATAGAATCCATGGGAAAATGAAGCCTCTTTATCCATGAAGATCCTACATGCATTTAAAAATGCAGACTCAAACCATACATATGAGTTCAAATGCATGTTACTATCAGCATTCTCTCTAGAGTCTGATCTATTGCAGTATATCAAACTGTTTTCATGCATGTCAGGAGGTTACAATGGAAAGATGATACAATACTAGGAGCCAGGAGGTGGTAGTTTTGTGACTAGATGTTATCCTTCTGAGGCCTTTTGCCAGAGGTAGTAGAAATTGGTTAGACTGATTCTATGACAGACAAGGTCATTCCAAACTGGGAAACTGCTTTGTCTGGGAAAACGTGCAGTTTTTGTAAGTGCTGCCAGAGGGGCACAAAGAGGCTGAAAAGGAAAGTATGAGCGAACGTCTACTGTCTGCATAATAAAGAGAAGCTTAATCAGCCATTCTCATATCTGTTGGAGGTGAACTTCATGGTCCTTCCCTGCATCATTCTTCACAACCTGGTGAAAAAAAAAAATTCCCAGAAAAGGAAAGACTGAGTGCATTCAGGCAATATGTTAATGACAAAACAGAGCAGGTGGAGAGGCAGACTCAGCTATAAATCATCAACAGAGTTCTCTGTTCTTGCAGGTACAGTTTTCTCCATTACTTCGCTATATGCTTCTGAAAGTAGACCTTAGGCATTTTCCTTTTTAGTTAGCATGGTTTAGTTCTGTATAAGAAATTGTAGGCTCTTTGATTCTGTTACATAAAACAAACCATGTGTTAGAGAAAGTAGTAAATAAAGGGAGGGAAGACACCATAGGAG
Source organism: Mesitornis unicolor (assembly GCF_000695765.1). Lineage (NCBI taxonomy): Eukaryota > Metazoa > Chordata > Aves > Mesitornithiformes > Mesitornithidae > Mesitornis > Mesitornis unicolor. The sequence goes on from NW_010158130.1 coordinate 62,460, forward strand.
AACAGGCCAGACTTGCTCAGTAATGTGCATTCCATGAAAGACTTGCATTGTCAATGACAGAAAAGCATACATTAACCTGTAAACCTCTCTCACTATGAGGTCTAAAAAAGCAACTTATTCTGCCTCAAAATAACATTATACAAGGTCTAAATTAAATATATTTGGTAGTTTAGCAACCACAAATATTTTATACATATATATATATATATATGTCTAGTCTGTCAAAATATAACAGAAATTGTATACCATGAAAAACTTTATAGACAGTAAAACTGAGTCTTGTTGTGTGGGGTTACCATAATTACCCTTCATGGCAGTGGAAGTGTTGTTTTGGTAACTGGCAGTAAGTGCTAAGTGCCTGATAGTCTTAAGCTAAAAACAAGGTATTCAAAGAGAAGATGTACCTCAATTGATACTGCCTATACCATTAACATAAGATAAAATATTAAAATAGTCTCTGCCAGACAGAAAGTCCTGGATCATCTAATGGAAAGCCTGTTCTGACATGATAAAAGAGCTGCAATACATACCTTGAATCAAGTAGTCAAAAACATTGCTATTTCTAGTAGACAGTGGTTGGCCAAGATTTGATCATAGCAAATGTTTCCAAAGTTAGTCCTCAGCTTAATTTTCATCAGAAATAAATTTTCATCCTGAAGCATTTTGCGTACTAGGTTCTAGCTATCCAGCTAGCATGTACTGAATGTTCAGTTCCTTGACATAAATAGCTTTATGTTAGTTAAGAATTTTTATATAGGCTGTTACCTTAATAACCAGTAACTTAAAAATAGTTAAATAGTTAAAACTAAGAAGGGAAGAATTAAGTTTATGTCATCATGGATACGAAGCAGGATACAGAGTATAATACCACCACTTGACTTTGCAAGTGGAAGATATTTGGGTCATAGAAGCATAGAACAACCCAGGTTAGAGGGGATCTGGAAAAATCATCTGGCCTTACCTTTCATGGGAAAAGGAGACTAAATGAGATAATCTAGTACTCTGTCCAAACATATCTTGAAAACCTCTGGTGATGTTGATTCTGCCACCTCCCTGGGGAGGTTGTTGCAGTGAATGATTGTTGTAATTGTAAAAAAATTTCATTCTTCTATCAAGATAAAACCTCTTCCAGTGCAAGTTGTACCCATTGCCCCTTGTCCTCTCCATGTGGCTCCTTGTGAAGAGAGAACCTCTGTCCTCTTTGTAGCTGCCCTTTAAGTACTAGGATACTTTGATGAGGTGTCTCCGATCTCTCTCTTCTCCAAGGAGATGCAAATTAGCTCCTTCAGTTTATCCACACAGGGCAGGTTCTCCAGCCCAATGATCATATTTGTGGTCTCTTTTGGAGCCTCTCCAGTCTGTCTGTGTCTTTCTTGAATTATGGGGACCAGAACTGGACACAGTACTCCAGTTGTGGCCCAATAAGTTCTGAGTAGAGTAGGAAAATGAAGATGGTGATTTTAGAAATTGCCACTAACATTCCAGAGGACAGAATTAGGACACAAAATGCATGGAGTTCAGTATAAAGGTGAAAACATCCATGGTTCCCAGCTTCAATCCCCTCTTTGCAAAGACAGAAGATTCATGAACACATTTACCTGAACGGTAATCAAAATATATTCATCCTTCGTATATAGAACAAATCCTGCTCAATAATTGAATGAAACAGTCCAGCAAGATGCACCTTCACTGTGCAGGGAATCAGAAACACATTTGACAGGTGCCTTCATGACACCGTCAATATAGACTACCTGTATTGCCTAACACAATTTATACTTGCTTTCTTTATTTATAAAAATTAAACTTTTAAAAATTGACAGTAACAGTTAAACCACTTGCCCATTGTATAAATCTTTTTCTGCAAGGTAAATTTCTAATTTGGAGTCAGATATATTTGAGCTCTTTAATTATTATTTCTTGCTTCTACTAGCTTTAGAATGCTGCCATTCACCAAATTATCACAACAATCTAAATTGTCACATAGTAAAAATATTTATTGCCCTCAGGCACAAAATATTTTGTCATTTGTTCAAAATCTCATTTAAATGAGAAATATGATCAACATTTAATAATTTCTTTAGAAAATACCATTCAGACATGCCAAATTTTCAATGAACTTATTCATACTGATTCTAATAAGCTGAACAACTTGTTTTGGCTGCAGCTATCTTTTTTCCATATGGAAGTGCTTCTACTAGCTTTCTTCCAGATTATGCGGTTGAGAGGAGGATGTGGAGAAAAGTCCTGTGTTGTTTTTTGTGGCACAAATTCATTTTGGAGACTGAAACATGCAATATAAAATGTTCTCAGTAAGCCTGAATCCCAAGAGCACGTTTTGGCACTATGACAACCAAATCTTTACCTTAACAATCTGTGTCTAAATTCACAAAGTATATAACAGATTTAAGGATGCATCCACTCTACATTAAGCATGCATCTGCACACATAGCATGTATTTTCACTTAGATGTATAGCATTATTGCCACTTCTGTGTTGTGTGCAAAGGCAATTTTAACAAGCTTAGGAAGGAAGACACTGATCACATTACAGTAAAGAGAACTAAGTGTAAATTAGAAGAAAAATAGATGTAGTAGCAAGTAGAATAAAATTACTGTCAAAATAAATAAAACCTTGTATTCTAATTAACTAAATCAAGAGAAAAAAAAATCTTTTGCACCAAATAAAAATAAAAATATTACTAAGAAAAATCCATAGTTAAGTTGCAAGATCAAAAGCAGAATTTAAGTTCGTCTAAGGCTTGGCTACCTCCAAAAAGAATGCTTCTTACCTCCTCATCGTTTCAAGTACAAATTTCTCTAACCCCTTTCGTGCCAGAACAGTGATGTAAAAAGGATCATCTAAAACTGGTTTAACCTGCTTCAGCCACAGAAAAGAATGGTCAGAGAATGTGAATGAATGCAATATCAGAAATTAAAACCTTGTGCTTTCCAGAGAATTTTATACTTGGATAGTTAGGCAGAATTTTTTTCATTAATTCAGATTTGATATTCTGTAGAGGAACTTTAAATCATGACTTCTAATCAGAGGCAGGGACGTGTTTATTTGGTCTGTCCTTAGTAACCAATGTATCAAGCCAAAAGTCTTTGAGAGAAGAGATGGTTGTTCACTCAGATGTTACCCCGAATGAGCACCATGCTCCTATCTTTGCTCTGATCATCCATCCAGGATACTGGTTCTCCCTTCACACAAGGTTGAGAAATTAGGACAGAAAATGTATGCTAAGAAGAATTCGTTGTTGAACCAACACTTTTCTGCAGCCTATGTGACAACATTTGCACAGACATCAGAATAAGAAATTGAGAGTGGAGTTGATAAGACAAAAGGTAAACAATTTGCTTCCGTAACCATACTGGAATAAGGGATTTCTGTGTCATCTCCTTGTTCTCTTCTTTAGATTCTGAATTATCAATTGTCACACTACAGGGAGCAGAGTAAGTGTTAGTAAGTGAAGGAGATCATCTTGAAAAGGCCAAAACCAAATGTAATAAATCTTGGTGGAAAAGAGACCTATAAGGAAAATAATATCTTTTGGATGACCATACCGTATCTGGTATGCTCAAATTCCTGACACATATGTGAAAAAATAGTTGTGGAACCAGATAAGAGAAGAAAGCAATAAAGAAGTTCAAATAATTTTCTAAATCTCTCAAGTTATCTCAATAGTTTTGGGGCTTTTTTATAAGATATAGAATCTTCTAGATTACACTGAGCAATTGTTTTAACACAATGAATACAAAAGTGAAGCAGTTTTCAAGAACTGGAACAGACTTCTTAAAGGTTTATGTTTACTGAGACATAAAATGGAATATAAAAGAAATAGGGGAAATTAATAACAGACACAAAAGCCAGCCTACTGAAGGATTAAACTTTTGCAGTCAACAAGAAAAAGGAAAGGCAAAAAAAACCCCAAACCACCCTTGCTAAAAAATAATTCTTTAAAGTGTTTTCATGTGTATCAAATCAAATTATCCTTAACAGAACAGCATTCATATGTATATATGAATAGAAATAGCTTTGTAACTAATGGTGGTAGAAGTGCAAAAGCTTCAAAGACTAAGAGAAACTTCTCAAGCATTTGAATTCTAGCAAAAGTTGATCTGAACTATTTTGAGTTACTCCTGGATCTGTAATACCGAGAAGAAAACCTCTGAAGAACAGTGTCTCTTGCAAGAATTTCAGACTCCTATTTTGGCCAGCTGAAAACACTGGGATGGTTTTTCAAATGTCTTCATTGTTGGCCTGAGCTCTGAATCTGGGAAGGTGAATGGAAAAAGTTCTCCTATTGACTTCAGTGGGAGGGACTGAGACCTTGCAGCAAGCATTTTAGAAAAGTTCTATGCACTGTGAGAATGTTTCTAAGGTATTTTGGCACTCTTTATAGCATCAGCCTTTCCTCTTCAGGTTTAATTAATTTTCCAGACAAAGGTACAAAGGTCACAGAACTTTTCATCTAAAAGCTTCTCCACCTCCACGTGCTTAAGTTAACTTTGTGGAGTCTACATACTGAAAGTTCCTCAAATTACATAACACTGACAAATCCTAAAGGTCATTATATAAATCTTCATTTTTTAGAGATTGGAAGGTGAAATTAAAGTTTAAAGTTTAAATGACTGCAGTTCTTTCCCCTTCCTTTCTTTTTAAGGTCAGAAAAATAGCTGGACAGATGTGTTGGTTTATAGTACACATGCCAAAAAGTACACCTACTAGAACCCACAACTAAATGGGTTATTTAAGAAAAAAAAATCAATCATCAAATATCATAATCAAATACAATAAATTCCTGAAGCCATTTCTCTGTGAAAATAAATTGTTTCCTTTAAAAACTTTTCATTCAATAAAACGTGTGATGAGTTCCATGTAGGGAACTTGGCAAACACATCAGTATCGCATGTCATTTTATGGCATGGGTCTTACTTTCTTCAAGTAGGATGTCAGATGCAGCTTAGGCTCTATGAGCTGAGCTGTCAGCAAGTAACTATCATACAGAAACAGATTCAGGCAGACTATGCACAGCTAACCCAGTACATATTTCCAATCCAGCAGAGTTGTGGCTGAACGCCAAAGGGGCAAATAACATCAAAGCATTTTACAAGCCAAGTGAGATGAATAATAATGATCTACAACAGTGTTTTTCACATTGTAGTCCAGGAGACAGCGCAGTCCCTACAAGCAGCTGGCATCGACAAGGCCCAAGAAACACTTCAGGTGGTGGTGGTTTCTGTTGGTTACTTTGGAATGTGCTGTGCCAGAGACAGATTACACCTGGGGTCCAGTTGTGTGTTAACCCCAGTAGGTAGCTAAGGCCCACAGAGCTTCTTGCTCACTCTCCCCAAGTGGAGTAGGGGAGAGAGTTGGAAGGGCAGAAGTGAGAAAACTCACGTGTTGAGATAAAGAGAGTTTAATGAGGAAAGCAAAGCTGCTCACACAAGCAAAGCAAAATAAGGAATTCATTCACTACTTGCCATCAGCAGGCAGGTGTTCAGCCATTTCCAGGAAAGCAGGGCTCCATCACACTTAACCACTACTTGGGAAGATGAACACCACAACTCTAAATGTTCCTTCCTCCTTCTTGTTTTCTACGAATTTTATTGATGAACATGATGTCATAAAGTATGGAAAATCCCTTTGGTCATCTGATGTCAGCTATCCTAGCTATGTCCCCTCACAAATCCTTGTGCACCCCCAGTCTACTCACTGGTAGGACAGTGTGATAAACAGAAAAGGCCTTGATGCTGAGCAAGCATTGTTCAACAATAGATAAAATGTCAGTGTGTTATCGACACTGTTTTGGTCACAAATCCAAAACACAGTGCAATACAAGCTTTTATAAAGAAAATTAACTCTAGCCCAGCCAAAACCAGCACAAGTCCCCAGTTCTCAAAGTTGAAGTACCCAGAGAAGTTTTCTGAACATTCTCAGCATGAGAAGGAAAGCATCCACAGTCACTGTGTTGGGTTAGCCTCAGCTTGCAGCAAAGCACCCGCATAGCCTCTTGCTCCTTCCACTGCTTCCAGGAGGATGGAGCAAGAATATAGGAAGAACTAAAGAACAAAAAAACTTTTATGTTAAAATAAAGACAAGGAGATCACTTATCAACTACAATTGTAGGCAAAACAGACTTTTGAGAATTCAATTTATTGCAAATTAATATAAATATCTGAGGACAATATTTGGGTATTGGGGAATAAAGACAACAGCCAAAAACAAACAAACAAACATTCACACACTTAGGGAAAACACTTTTCCTCTCCTTTTCCCAGGTTTAACTTCACTCCCATACTCATCTCCATGCATCTCTCCTTCCCATTCACAGTTTCAGCCTCACTTTTGCACTGCAGACACCTCTCCTCCACCCCTTGATATCACCACAGATTACACTCAGTCCCTTTCAGTGAGACAACCAGCAGTGTGTGCAGTCAGGACATAGTGGTTTCCTTCTGCTGCTCCTTACTTTCCACTTTTTTCCTGTGCTTCTGTGTAGGTCCTCCACAGGCTGCACTCCTTTCAGGGAAGTACATGCTCTGATGTGGGCTCATCCTTGGGTCTTAGTCCCTTTGGGGATATTTCTGTGCCAGAAACTTGGCTGATGGGGTCAGCTTTAGCCCACAGTGGGACTCTCGTAGAGCTGACCGAAACCAGTTGGGTCCAGCATTCTTCTCCCACAGAGGCCATCCCTGAAGCCCCTTCTCACTCCCAAAGTCTTGCAACCTACACCCGATACAGTTATGTATCGTTATACTGTGTGGTTTGTTCATTTCTGTTTGCTGGTTTCCCTTAGCCCAAATAGATGTGGGAAAGAAAAACGCTTTTCAATACTTATGACCCCTATTTGGAAGTGAATAGTCCAGAATAATGAGTCATCAATTTCATAATTTCCAAAGGTACATGTGGAAATTTCATATAGAAATTATGGTGTTCCTGTAGAGAAAGTTCCAACCCATCTGATATACATCACTATATCTTCTCATATCTTTAACCTGTCATAACTGCAATAAAAACCAATTTTCTCTGAAGGTTTTGAGGCTTTTCTGCACCATTAGTATAATGCTGTAAAACTCTGCCTGGTTCAACTATTGGTATTGTCATAAACAAAACCTAGTCTCAGAGCATTCAACATTTGACTCAGGGACTTAGTTGGCTTGAAAAGAAGGTTCTTATAACATCAGTAATGGCAAAAGTCTTCCAAGCAACTCTGATTTTAATAAGTATTGAATCACACTTTTCCAAACCTTCGGACTTTCAGGATTCTGCCATTACTAAACACCTATTTTATAGCACCTCAGATAATGGGTCTTCATTGTTTAAATATATGTCTGATTTGCTACTGGGTTGCTATGCTCTGCGTGCATTTTTTTATTAAATCTTATTTTTTAAAGGAATATACTTCTATTGTAATATAGGTAAATGCCACTCAAAATCAAGGACAGTGATTACTAGTCCAGTTCAAAGACAGTTTCTTGATCCAAAGTATGAAAAACATGCCAGTCTGCATTTTTGTTCATTTCTGAAATTTCTAGGAAATCAGAGTGTGTTTCATAATCTTCCAGTTGAACACTATGATCCAGCAATTTTTGTGTTGTTGCCAGAACTAGGTTTCTCTGAGAATAATTTTTGTAGTCTGTAGACAGTCCTGCCTCAAAATGTCATAAATAGAAAAGTTCTACTTTATACGAATGAGGAAGGACTCTCTTTCATTGTTGACTCTGATACTTAAAATACAGGGAAGGATTATTTTTCAAAAATCTTATTTCTATGCTGATCACATCCTCAAACACATGCAATTTAAGCCACAATTACATTTAATATGCAGACATAGTTACAGTTTAATATAAGTACACACCCCAGTAAGGGAAAAGAGAATATGTTATTTTACAATAACTGGTGTTTAGTATTAAGAGAATGATACAAATTATTATTATATGACATTATACAAGTACATAAATACATTGACTTTCAAATTATGAAATATGCAACTGATAACATGGACAAAGTAATACTGACTTCTCATAAAGACTTTCCAGTTTCAGAGGGAAGCTGCAATGTAAGAATAGACTTGTGGTCATTTTAGGACTAGAAGTAACAGGGCACAGTTCTGCCCTTTCCTCAGTGTTCTTTTCGGTTCACAGGACGGTTGCGAAAGGCAACATTTTCAAAACTAACTAGTGGGTTTTGACTGTTCAGCTCGAGCTTCCTGATATTATCTGGCTTCATATTACAGTGATGTCAGAAAACTAAGTCTCTGAGAAGTATCTCAGCTACTGAAATACACCATATCAATCAATTCAGAGTACATACTTCAGATCATTATCATGTGAATAGTATTACTTCCTTTTTTCCTGTTTGTCAGTATCATCTTCTTAGTCTATGAACTCCTTAGAGAGGAGTAATTTCTTGCTGTATATTTTGCACAGTTCTTGCCACAGTGGTGACCTGACCTTGCTTAGGATTGCTGTTTTCTTCAGTGTGATCAATTACAATTAGCAGTTAGAACAATAACAGAAGTGCTTTGAAGCTCCATTCAAGACTTACAGACTGATTGGCATTTTCATTTGGATTTGTAATGCGAGGTTTGATCAGTTAAAAAGTGATCTACAAAAATCCATCTGGAGGGTAAAATAAATTGGTTCCACATTTGTTCTGTCAGACAAAACTGCTGTTGATATTGTCATGTGAAAAATAGTTTTCATTTGTGTTAATTTCTGATTTGGCATAAGGCACCGTTGGTTGGTCTTGGTGATGGCAGCTGAGAATTTTGCACTAGGAGATCCCTAATTTATGATATTTTTGAGTTCTGAACCATGCAAAGGTACTCACATGTTTAAGTCATTTTATGTAGTTAAAATTTTGGATTCCTTTACAATAGCCTTTCAATTTAAAAAAAATAATAATAAGTGAATTCATGATAAGTGATGTATCTTATAATCTGTAAAAGTGTCAATAAAATCCGCATTAGTCTGAGGAAATATATACGCTATCAGGAACTCCCTACAAATCACGGCATCTGTTCTGACTCCCTCCAAAAATCCTTTGTATCAAAAAATGTTGAAGAGACAAAATATACAAATGTTACAGTCTGTTGACAAGTATGTACACTGTACCAAATAGACATGGGATCTAGTTTTGCCTTGTTGGAGTTTGTACCACTAACTTCAATAAGAACAACACTGCACTACCATGAAGGTATAATATTGTATAAATTGTCTTGATTATCTAATTAGCTCAGTAATGACTTTGACAGGAACATTGTGGAGAATGAAAAATTCAGAGGCATTTTACCATAAGAAACACTCACATAGAGAAATTCCTTCAATATTACCTTGTGCACTGTGTCGGTAAAGTGCAGTAACTTATAAAAGGAGTACCACAGTCTCCAATGTTCTTCCTTTTAGAATGGCAGCTACTTGTAAATAGGAGAAACCAGTGTTTACTTTCCAGCTATGTGTATTGCAAATACTGATGCTTTCAAAAATAATAAAATGCCCTTAAGAAGCTTACAAATTTATTTGGCAAAATATACATGTTAAAGTAAAATAATATTTTTTTTGCTATATAAGACACAAGTTCAAAGTGTTGCTTCCAGTAGCTTGTAAAATAACATGATCCCTAACACATCCCTTCTGTAAGCTACCTCTGACAAAAGCTTACCATTGCAGCACCTTTATCACCATTCATTACAATATTCATCTCAACATTTTAAATCTGTGTTTCTCAAGGAAATTATAGAGAAGGTTTTGCTGTGATATCAAAACCTTAAAACCAAAGAGCTACAAGCGTGTTATGGTTTGTCTGTGTGATTCCAGCTCAAATAAAATGTCACTGTAGATTGTACAAATCACTATGAACAAATACAGTCTTCAAGCCTGGTGTAAAACATCCCCAGATAAGACCCTAAGACTATCAAATGCAGCCTTGGGACACGCTTTTGTCCCCTTCATCTTTAAGCTCATAGCTCAATCCAATTATCCACAATTTAGTCTCTGCCAACGATTTGTGTACACTTGTGTTGCAGAGGAGGATTTTTTTTGTATAACTCAAGTGTAAAACTTTAGCTTACAAGCCAAAAACATCTTCAAAAGAAACCCGTGAAATGAAATAGTAAAAGCATGAGACAGGACTCTGTGACACAAAAAATGACAAAAAAACCCCAAGCAGTTTCTAATCACATATATTAAATTCCACCTCAATTAGAACTTCTTTTAAATGAAATCTGCAAAACACAATTTGCTTATTTTGCTCATTAGTAAAAAAAAAAAAAGTAATTTTCTTCCAACAAGAACAGGTCTGAGGAAAATTTTGGGTAAAGTTATACAAAGTTCTGAATTCCACAAGGCCTTAATACAAGTCAGCAGTTTTCCGGAAGTTAAATGATTGCTTGTGCTTTACTTTTCAACATTACTTCCACATTCAGTGTAGTTAGAAACACATTATTCAATCTTCGGTTCTATCCAGCTGAATCCATCAAGAACAAAGACTTCTAGAATATCAGTCCAGTCCTTAGGACACAAATGTTTTCAGCCTTCCATGCACACATTGTTGCAAGAAACTATTCTGGCAACTCAGGACTAAGTGGCCAAGAAGCTTTCTCTAGCCCTCTTTACATTCTAAATTTCTCACACCAAATGAGAAGGCCAAGTGAGTTCCTGTTGACTTGATTCCGCACCTCGAGTGCTGTGTTCAGTTCTGGGCCCCTCACTATAAGAAGGATGTTGAGATTCTGGAGCGTGTTCAGAGAAGAGCCACAAGGATGGTGAGGGGTCTGGAGAACAAGCCTTATGAGGAGCAGCTGAGGGAACTGGGGTTGTTTAGCCTGGAGAAGAGAAGGCTGAGGGGAGACCTCATCACCACCTACAACTACCTCAAGGGAGCTTGTAGAGAGGTGGGTGCTGGTCTGTTCTCCCAGGTGATGGAGGATAGAACAAGGGGAAACGGCACCAAGCTGTGCCAAGGGAGGTTCAGGTTAGAGATAAGGAGGAAGTTCTTTACTGAGAGCGTCGGCAGAAGCTGGAACAGGCTGCCCAGGGAGGTGGTGGAGTCACCATCCCTGGATGTATTTAAAGAGCGGGTAGATGAGGTACTTAGGGATATGGTTTAGTGGGTAGACAGGAACGGTTGGACATGATGATCTCAGAGGTCTTTTCCAACCAAGCGATTCTGTGATTCTGTGATTCTGTGATTCTGTGATTATGCTTGAGGATTCCTCAAAATGCAGCCACTGGCCTTAAATAGCTGTAGACCACCACCAGAACAAGACTATTTTGTTTAATTTTTGGCATAATTCTGTAACGACTTTCAAGTCCTGAATTGCGTTACTTTGGCTTGGTCACGTGCTTTTAATCACATGATACTCTAACAGTTTTCAAGTCACATTTATCCTAATAATTTATTCCATGGGAAATTATCTTGAGAAATATCAGAGGATCTCCTATTAGCAATGATTCCATTTTCCAGTGTAATGGTTCTGGTCAGAGGTTAGAATCTCATGTTGAAACAGAAATTATGTACAAGATTTTATTAACAGCATCTCAAGTTGCCTAACACTTGATACATAGGCAGCAAAAGAATATTCCTACTTAAAAAAAATCACTTCTCAAGCAAAGTATTAAGTTATTTGATAGGACAATACTTGAGGTGCTAACTTAACTCTTCCAGGATCTCCTGGAAAAAATGAAACGCCGTCTGGGCCCAAACCAGGATTATAGTGTGTCACACTAACCTCTGGCTGCTGTCAGAGTACACCAAAGCTGTTAAAATCATTGTATATTACAGCAGATGGGTCAAGTAGCCCTAACTTGGCACTGGACATTGCATGAAACATGTAACCATAAGATCAAAGCATGGAAAAAATTAAGGTTTTAACCACAATTCACAGTGATAAAATCTCCGCACACATCACATGCAACCTGAATGTCTTCTGTTCCATTGATCTGGTCATATGGGGTAAAGACTGCATTTTTATCCTAAGCAGTTTAAGTGTCTAACCTTGAACAATCCACAGCACAACCACAGTGTTTTAGAGTAAAAATTAGTAGTCATACTTATTTAAGTAAAGGTAATTGTGTTTAGTTTGATAGGTAGTGAAATGATAGGCTATATTCATCCCTGATATTAAATTTATTTCCCATTCCAGAATTAAAGGACCCAGAATCCTAAATCTTAAAAACCTAAAAAACAAAAGTAATACACGTACAGCCTTCATGCCCAGGTTAAAATGTAGTACCTAAACACACAACCCAAATATTCTTATTGTTCTCCCTGCTGAGTGCCTCCCATCTCCTGGCTATACTTTTAGAATCTCTGAGTTATTACTGTGAAATTATTTCATGACTTATTAAGGCAAATATGGTTAAGCATGTTTGCCAGCTTTTGGATATGCAGTCCAAACTGTAATTATAACCATTCTAAATGATACATCTTCCCAATGCTTCAGATTCAGAGAGCTAACCTTAAATGCAAGGCAGATTTAAAGATGAACAATTTACTTAGATAAAAGAAAACAGAAAATATAATTAATCATTTGCCTATCCTTCAACCTTAGTTTACAAAACCATGGTGCAACTTTATTGAGCTCAAAATTTAAGGGTGACAAGGTTAATACATAGCTTTAGACCTCATAGTTTCATTAGCAAACACATTACAGAGTGCAAAGCTGAACTGACAGTAATCCTAGGCCCAAACAAAGTAAATAATTACTGTCTTGGCAAATGAGGAAGCACTTGCAGAGTTTGTTTACATTTGGTTTTTGGAAAATTCATGTTGGCAACAAGTCAAATACAGTTTGACTAGTAACTGTGACAATTACTCACAGATGCAGCTGGAAGAACAACAAAAGAATGGATTTATGGTTCTTTTCTCCCCTGCATTTTTCCCCTTTGTTGTCATCCTTCTTGTGCTGTTTCTTCTATCTTTCTCCTTTTTTTCCTCTGGTTTTTTTTTGTTGTTGTGGTGGTTTTTTTTTCCTTTTCTTTACCATTTTGGATCAATAACAAACTTGTAGCCGCGAAGATAAGTGGGTTTTCATGGCAGATGGGCCTTGGAATGTATAAAAATCTCATGTTGCATTTTGTCTTTTGGCCATATATTGGAAAAGACAAAGCTGTGTTCAAGCTGCACTTATAAAAGCTTTGCTCCCTGACAAAACGTATGAGTGACCTCAGTCCTTGTAAGTCCGCACTGGATTTTGAAAAGAAAAGCGTCACTTCCATGCACTGGTAACAGACTTCATCATACATCAGGGTACAGAATTGTGTATAGCCTCAATTCCTTTAATGCAATTCATTATTTGGCTATACAGCAGAACTTGAACATATTGCTTGGAACTCAAATAGTAAGGTTGCCCATGAAAATGGAAAATAATTCAACATCCTGTAGTTGATGTAGAAAAACTGTAAAACTGCAGTTCCCTTTCCAACATCTTATACAGAATGCAATTATTCTAAACATTGAATATATGTGACTTCCTAATATGCAGTAGTATCAGTGGATAAAGGATCAGTAACAAAAAAAGCTGTCATAGAATCAGACAATTATATAAGATATAGTCAACTAATTATACACAAAGAAGACTAATGTAAACTGAAGAAAAGTTTACAAGCAGAAGAAAAGAGTAATTGTTAGAGCTCACTTTCAGTCAAAATGAGCTGAAGGAGTTTGGTCTATTCTAGTCAGATCAGCTCATTTCATTAAGTGCATTTCATACAGGAAAATAGATTCCTAGTCTGATCAACAGAAACCTACTTAATCTTCCCTACCTTGGTGAACTACCAAACTGAAGTCTCATTAACCCATGCTTCTGAACACTAGTAATACCATCAAAATAATTTGAAATTAAGCATATAGACCATAAACAGAAGCTTTAGTAATCACTCAAGTATCTTAGATATTTTGCAGTTATTTACAAAGTATTGTTTATGGTATGCTAATGTGACTACATTTTCATTAGTCTGAAAATATTTAAAATACAAACTGTGCTAAATCACATTTCTGCGTTTCAAAGAGCAACTATAAAATAACATAATTTTCAGTGCTCATTGCATTTGTCTTAGGAAAACAGAGTAAGAAAGAACAGGCTTCTCTGAAGAGTAACCAGGAAAGGATATACTAGACATATATACTCCTTCAAGATCTTGTGTAGATGACAAGATTTTCTCAGTTTGCTGTCATTCACTGATGAAGGTCCAGAAAGGTCCATGTGTACTGTCTTTCCAAGCTATTGACAAGCATTGACATCTGAATATTGCACAAAGGATTGTCCTGTGATCAAGGTATGGCTTCATTTTTTTTAACATTATTGTCTGTGCAGGAGAGAACGTGTAGGAGATGGAAAAAATAGCTGTGGAATGAAATAAATGAAGCTATTCAGTAAAATTGAGAATTGTTAATTGATAGTCATTACTAAGCTTTCCAGTAAAATGTTGGAAGAAAGTGAGATAAAAAAGATTTAGAGAGATTAAAGTCCTCAATAGCTGCAAAAAAATGTACATTTGTAAATACAGATTTAACCAGGGAAAAATCCATTACAAGAAAAAACAATGAGAAAATGGCATGGTGGAAAGTACTTCCAGATGGCGTATGAACAGAGTGCAGTATTGATTAAGGTGTATTCTAATCAAGATACAGATACTTCAATGATTTAAATGCAGTGGCTTTGATGGCCTAAAGGGAACACTGCTCCACTGAGTACAAAGGTTAGATACTTATGCTCTAACGACTGTGGAGATGTGATACAGTCCAATTATTATGGGGAATCAGATTCTAACACAAAATGCCAAAAGTGCTAAATATCAAGGAGGCAGTCAACACTGGCAGAAACGTGTTGCTTGTTTGACTTTAACATAAACATTATGATGACATTTTAGCAATAGTGCATTTATCACCTTGATATCCGTAGGTGTCCTCTAAATTTATCCCTGCTAATGTCAGTGAAGAGTAGAGAACACTGGTGAGCTACATGGAAGTTTACATTCCTTTGCAGAGAAACATCAGCATTACACTTAGTGTATTTTATTTTTAAAAAATGTTTTTTACTTATCATTTGTCAAAAAAAATTAATCTTCTTTGACTGTCAGAAAATTTGCCTTACTATAGGCACTTCATTGAGAAATAATTAGTAGTGAATGACTCTAAAGCTCTTCCAGAACTCACAGGGTTCTGCTGATGTCCACTTGCAGATCCATGCATAGAATAAGTGACTGTGACTCAGTGAGTGACACCTGCATCGACTTTACTTTTTCTCTTCTCCAATATAGGAAACTGGATTGAAATAACACTTTCCAAATCTGCGCAATTCTTAAAACCATATCTGCCATGAGCTAACTTATCTTTGATTCTCTGCAACTTCCTCTCCAGGTTTGATGAGAGTCTCAGGATTTCAGCAGAAGAGGGATGTCAGTTTTCACAACCAGTGTCAATGCCAGTTCATGTACTTGCAGCTGCCCTATTCTCCACAGACCAAAATCTGTTTGATCTCAGTCTTTACCATCTGCTATCTCATGACTAAACCAGACGAATAATGGCATGGCAGGGGGTTAGACTATATGATCTTTAAGGTCCCTTCCAACCTAAACCATTCTATGATTCTATAATAATATTCCAAACCCAAGTAATTGTCATCTACATTAACAGAGGTCTGGGTTGGTGTGCCCCAAGAGCATTTTAATATTTCCAGAGAGCTGAAGTTGACCTCTATTGCTTGATATATAAAAAATGTTTTGTAGTCTATTCTTTTACACTGATTTTATTTTAAGGAAGACGAAGATTGAAACACCTTGGTAGAAACAAAAGCCACAGAGCTTTATTACACTACGTATAACCTGAGCAGAGTTTAAAATGGTCCTCAACAACACCACTGTATTACTTTGGGCTATGCAAGCTATTAATTTATTGGACTCAGTGGTAACTACAGACGCTCAACAACTCTTCATATCAGACACATACAAAATAAAACTTATGAACAAGCTATGCATACAAATACATATATCTGATAGAAATACAAGATTGTCTCAGTAATGTGCGATGCATTCCAATAATCCTTTCCAGTCAAAAATCCCACCTAATAGTAATAAAAATATTTTTATATACTTCAGAAAGTGTTTAAAAGTCAATATGAGTTTTCATTTTTAGAACAGTTAGTTTTTTTCCAAAATTGAAAATTATTTGCAAAAATATTTTAAAGTAAATACAAGCAACTTCTGTGTTCATCAGCAATTAGTAATTGTGACAGCATGGGAAGCAGTTCTTCAGGAGTGGCACCTGATTTTGTAGACTTACCTTCAGATGTCAGATAAATGTTTTATATTAGATTATCCAAATTTAAGTTGCAAGCTCAAACAGGAAAAACATAATTAAGGATGACTAAATGTAATGTCTCTGTCTTTACTAATATAATGCATCAGCCCAGTGTAACAAAATACTAACAAAAATGTTGTCATGGACCTGATGGAGAGATTCTACATTTACTCTAGAATTACACTAACAATTATCAGGAAGGTCTAGTCTGAACATGCCCTGAATAATCTCAAATGCCTGGTAGTTAAATGTTTTTACTTTTCTAACTAGAGCAAAGAAAATCATTTAGGATGGTAAGACACTCTTAATTGTTTTAATGCCTCGGAGGGTTTCTAGAGCTATTTTACCTAACACTCTAGAGTTGAACATATGTGAAATATTGAGATTTGGAATAAAGCCCTCTGAGCTAAGGGAAGGGCAGTGGAAGTGAACACTTTGCTCAGAGGAAAAAAGAATGGCCCACTATCTTGTGGCCTTCACAAAAAGCATTCCCAAAAGAGAATAAGTACCAACAGTACTTACTGTGCCTTGCTGAGGTCTTAGCAGAGTTTATCTGAGATTAATTCATTGTAAAATGAATGGAAAAGAAAATAAACTTCAATAGCAATTCAAGTATACAAAGTATCCATATATGCAGTACTGCTTGGACGTAGAAGAAAAAGTGCAGTTGCCTGTAGATATCTGGTAGATTGGCTGGTTGCTTTAAAGATTTTCGATGGCCTCAAGAAAATAGGTCAGAGCTTAATAAAATTTAGCACATTTTTAGCACTTTTTAAG
The DNA here is from genome assembly GCF_000695765.1 of Mesitornis unicolor. Taxonomy (NCBI): domain Eukaryota; kingdom Metazoa; phylum Chordata; class Aves; order Mesitornithiformes; family Mesitornithidae; genus Mesitornis; species Mesitornis unicolor. The sequence goes on from NW_010158130.1 coordinate 79,542, forward strand.
AAGCAAAGTGCATGAGTTAGGCTTAACCTTTGAGAATTCTATTCTAGTTTTACCTAACTACCAAACTCACAAAAGACCTAGGAAGTTAAAGCAAATCACTAGGATTCAGACTGCAGTATTTTAAAGCACTGAGATTTAAGACTGAATGTTGCAAACTAAGACATCACCAGTCAAAACAAGAAACAACCTGACAAAAGAAGAAACTACTCAATGTGTCCCTCCTTTTCACTTTAATTTTTCTCTATAATGTGATTGCATCTTTGTATGCTCATAATACTAGTCAGGATTTTGAAGTCTAATGAAAATTTTCAGATATTCAGATATATACTTAAAAAATACAAAAACTCATGCGATGTGAACTTAAAATTTAGCTTTCAAATATATTATCAAAGTCTGAAACATAAGAATAAATGTATTGTATTCTCTTACTAGGGCCAAATAAAGGTAGTAAGATCAAACAGCTATAGTATAGCAAAACATAGATGAAAAATATTCTAATACAGAAGAAAATAAACTAATTCAATGCTATGAAGATCCACTTTTGCTATGACTCTTGCACGTCATGACTAGGTCAATAATCTTATTGTAATATCATATCCACTTTCCTTTTGTTGTTGACTCTTGCTTTCTGCTGTCCTGTTGCTTCTGCATCTTCCTATGAAGAATTAGACCAAAATATCTCTGAGACAGGGACCTCACAGAGTTTCTGAGTACAATAAACTGCCTAGCCCAAACTGGGGAAGTGTGAAATAATAAACAAGCCGCCAGCCAGCCCTCACACTTCATCATCTCCCTGTGGCTTGGAGTAATATTTGAATGTATTGTTCCATCTCATAAAATCTGGCCATAATACAGTACTTTGGGGAATCAGGAAATAATGTAATTGCTGTCACTGTTGGCTCTGTCTACATTATACCAGGGCTGAGCCTGATGTGGCTAAGGGACACAGATACCATGTTGCTGTGTTTCCTCAAATAAAAGCGCTCAAGCAGGTCAAAGCAGATATTTCCCACTGCACCTCCTTGATCTTACTCTTCAGCAGACCAAAGGCCTACCTGGCCGATCAAACAGATCTTCACATTTTCTTGGTTTTGTGTCTGAACAGAAAACAGCAAGCTAACCAGAAAGTCAGGTCTTGAACATTTTAGCTAATAGCTGAGACATAGTAAGGAATAATATTAGGCATGGGTTTAGACCACCTACAGCATGCCTACATGGTGCTGGTTATTGAATTGGTACAAACCTACTCCATTGGCTCAAAACTATTTAAAATCTATGAAAGGCTAACTTTGTCTCCATACGTTTCATGCCACATTGAGTATTCTTTTTATTTCTACAGTCAATATAAAAGACAGTGAAGTTAAAGCAAAATAAAAAAACTTGTATGGCATTTCAAGAAAAAAGCTTTGCTGCATTCCCCTCAGTGTGAATCATGTTCCTAATGACAGATGATATTCAGGTCAAATAACATCTTTTAAGCCTGCTGTCACTGATCATGTAAGCACACTAATGTATTTTTTTTTTATAAAATCAAGCAGATCATCCTAAACGACCTTCAGTAAAAGTTTAAGTGACTGAAATTCTTCAGTATGAGTTCAGAGACCAAACAAACCACACACAAATAATGATCTGTATTCTTCTGACCCTGGAAGTGTTTAAACCAGAGTTCTCATGGAGAAATCATGAGACGCAAATCAGTGAACAGGTTTTATTAATTCTGTTAACCTGTTCTGTTTATATATGTGTGAGCAGAACAGATGAAGATGTTGCCTTCAAATTTAAAGGACAATCATAAATCAACACTGACCAAAGAAAGTCATTGATGGGGACAGAATTTTTAGTAGAGCATGTTGTGACAGGACAAGGGATAATGGTTTTAAATTAAAAGAGGGTAAATTCAGAATAGATATAAGGAAGGAATTCTTTACAATGTGAGTGGTGAAACACTGGAACAGGTTCCCCAGGGCTGTGGGTGAAAGAGTGATAATATATTAATAGTGTCTTTAGAGAAGAGTTTTATCTGATGTCTTTCTAAGCTTTGAAAGCTGAAGGCTTTCCCTCATATAACCCAAAGTTGCTCAAGAACTCTGGCAAGTCTATAGTAGGTGGGAAAAATATTTCACTCTTTCAATCAAAATAAAAGGTAGAAAATAATAACAATACACGCCTTGGATGTGGGGGGAAAAAACCACTCACTTACTCTTTCTCCTTCTCTCTCAAGAGTTACCTTATAATTTTTCTCTATTTCTTAGTAAGTTCCTCCCTCTTTCTTAAAACGGTAATAAATGACTCTACTTATTGATCTATTTTCCTCACATAAAGGAGTTCCTGAGCATGCTTTATTTTTTAAAGAAAGGTATCTGCATGAACTTGTACTTTGTTAAGCATGCTAGAGGCATCACTGGAGTAACTTGTTTCTTAAGAGCCCTGTTTGGGTTTCTCAAAACAACAAAAAAAAACTTTATTTCGGCTATGCCATGTCTCCTTTGTTCTTTGTAGTCCCTCTGGGCTGCTTGGAGACACAGCAGGACCTTACTTTGCCTCTCTAACCTCACCCTCTGGATCCTGAAAGGCCAAAACACAGATATCTAAATCACATCCGTTTTGACTTCCTAGTGAGCAAATACATCTAATATTTAGGCAAAGCTAATTTATGACCAATAGCTGTTCCATAGTATTTTAATGCTTCTTATACTATACATCAAATCTTAGTTTTATATTTCAGTGTTTCTGGCCTATATTTCAGTTTTAGCATGACAACAACATATACAATTTTGCATAGTATTGGTACCTTCAAACTGTTTAAACAGATTACAGTATTTTGCATATTTTACATATGACTATGTAAGTCTGATTTTCATAAACTTGTAATTCATATTTTAAATTGTTGGAAGCACATATTTTAAATGTTTATGTGAAGTTCTACATTACATATGGATTTGCAGAGCTCTGTATTCCATCTGTGGATACACTGAGACCAGCCTTTTATTATGAAGTCTTTCACCTAGCAAAATATTAGGAGGCTCAAATTGTACATCAAGAAGTAGACCCTACTCATTTGCTCTCACTTTCTTTATATAAAGGCCAGAATTTTAATGTCTTTTTTTACAGGCATTCACCTAGGTGATCACATTTTGCCAAAATCAGTAGATTTTTCTCAGATCCATAAATGGTGGAAATCAAGAATTGCAAATACTCTTAGTGCAATTTTTAGGCACACTGCTATCAACTATGTTTTCAAGATAAGAACTCAAAGTTTCAGTCTTCATTAGTCTCTCTTATCCATTGTAATGGGGTCCCTTCTACAGAAAAATCAATACTTTACCCAAATAAAGCTGTACAAAGCTTTATCACAACATGATAGACCAGTAGTCACGTTTGGATGTAAGACTAGGTGTAGCTAGTAATAATATCATGTAGTAATACCACACCTGAGTGATGTTTATGGTCATCTACAGTCCATTCACAAGGAAGAAAACCAGTGTTAGACTCTTCTTTATTATTACGCAAAGCTACAAACCTTCAGCCAGACAGGATCAAAGTACAGCTTTGTTCTGCAGGTACAAAGTAGACTTTTGTAGAACAGTACACACTGATGTTATTTACTTCTTTCCTAAATGCAACAGTAATAATCTAGCAGGCTCCTAATCTGTTTACTGGCCTCCAAATTCAGAGGATTTATTTAACATTTATCACGAAGCTGAACTGCCCCATAATGACATATTGTATCGCAGGAAATGAAAGAATCATATTCCCCTGCTTTTTCTGTGAAAATAGAAATTTATGTTCAAAGCTTGTTCTTTTCTCTACTCGTTAGATATAAATATGTCAGAGATACATTAAAATGGCATTCAATATAGACTACTATTTTTAAAACAAAGTTGTCATTCTACTCCTGCTG
>NW_010158130.1:83473-92141 GCF_000695765.1 Mesitornis unicolor
TCATAAATTCAAGTTTGAATAAAGAGATCAGATTACATTAAATGCATTTTGGTATCTATAACTTTCTGCAATGAATTAAAACTGGCTGATCCTGTCTCAAGTGCATTTCATTTTCCGTTGATTCATGTACTGCAATATAACCTTCAAAATTCCCCTATGCCAACAAACTCACTCAGATATGCTGAGTGCAGGAGAGGATTAAAGTGGCTATAAGATTGAAAACTGTATCAAGACATCAGTAGAGGTATAATGAAAGTGTAAACAAAAGCTGTAAATGTACAGATTGCTGTTCCTATAATCCACTGCTGAATTCAAAGGAGAGTTTTGGTGGAAGAAGAAGATTTATTAAAACAGAACAAATCAGTAAATTCACTATATTGAGATTGTTTCATTCTGTTTCATTTAAGAAGTTTCTATCAAGGACTCAGCACTGAAAAATATTTACTGTTCTGTTCTCTGGAAATAAACTTTATGCCAAAGTGAATTTTAAAGTTAAGTTTTTTTAAAGGCAGGACTAGGAGAGCATTACATCTCTCTCCATCACCTGCTTGGTTTTTTAAGTTACTTTCAGAAATAACCTTTCATACTTTCCTTGTATATGAGCTTTTTGTTCCTCTGTTTTGAAATCAAATCCATTCTTTAAAGATTTTTCAAGCTGGTAAAAATGTATTATTACAGATCAAGTAAGTTCTATTGTTTCAGTGTAGCTATGGTTATGGATGAATGCTTTCAACAGAAGTTAAAAGACATAAAGAGTCTTTAATGATACAAAATCAGAGCCTTGTGTGCTTAGTGAAGCCTGACATAAGCTTCAGCTTTCAGTTAGCAACGAGAGCTTACACAGTATCTTAGTTTTCCACAATGAAAATATCCACAAAATTGTTTTCTTGTACAACTTTGTATCTCCCAAGATACTGTCGGCAGAGGTTACATATGGTGCTAAACAGTTAAATGACATGAATTGTGGAAAAAACCAAGCCAAAACATAACAAAAAGACACATCTGGCAGTGATGAAAATCAAACTCAATTTTGGTAATTCAATATCTCTGTTTATGGATCTTTTGTTGTCATCCTTGTGATTTTCCATAGAGTTCTCCTCCCCAAAGGTATGAAAAAATATCACCCATCTAACACTCCAGCAGAGCAACACTGATACCAAAGATGCCTCCTTACATACCTCTAAAGCATGTGTTTAAAGAACAGGGTGTTCTTAATCTGAGGATTGATTGTGAACTGTGATAAAATGTACGTATTTTTGCCTTGTAGCTGTTTGGGTCTGTTGACTTTGAGCTACATTGATTTTGCATGCATTTACAATGCACTGTATGTGGTTTGCAAGTGGGAGATTGTGTATCCAGAGCAATGCATGTGCACTGACTGCTGTGTCCAGGCAAATCTGATTTCCATGCATTTGACCATTCTCATGCCCCTGTATCTCCATAATGGTATAATAATGTGTTGAATCAAATCCACCATGAAAGGCACAGGATCAAAGAAATAAATACTTGTACCATTCACCTGAGTGTATGCCCTTTAAATAGCTTACCTCTTGCACCAAGTAGATTAGCGAAGATAAATAGATTGACTGCAATTTCAGTCACAGTAACAAGCTATGAAAACATCTTGCATACAGTGGCTAATCCAGACTTCTCCCTTCTCTGCCAGACCACAAACCTTTCATCAGAAACTTCTTCATTCATCTTACACTGGCATGAACAGGCAGCCCATATTGAATACATCTATGGCTGTTTTATTAGTAGCACATGTTTTAGACGCTGGAGTTATATGAGAGCATACTGTGATTCAGCTGCAGGTGTTTACTAAATAGGAAATAAGTAAAAATATCATGGTGACACTCTAGAAATGAAGCAGTTCAATATTAATTTGATTTACTTTGTTTATATTAACTGATTTAAATAGAAATCTGCTGCTCTTCTGAGTTATTCTGATTCTCCATAACAGAGATTTCCCTAGATATGCTTACTTCCAGTTCCCTGACACCTCCCCCTTCTACACTGTCATTTTTAGTAATGAAATGTGAGCTCCACAGTGAAGGGAGAAGCATACTGCTCACATATTGTCAGAGTGCCATGGGGCTGGTAGTAGGGGGGCTCACCATGGAGGGGCTCAGGTCAGGGCCTAGCAGCCAGGGTCTTTCCAGGAGCAGGGCAGCTGGTGGGCACTGAGGCAGCCCCGGCCTTGGGCATGAGGCACTTCCTTGGGGACTGGGACAAGACTAGGCCAGGATGTGGGCAGGCGGATGAGTCTGAATCCATGGTCGGGTAGTGCAGGACTGCAGGGAGCTGGAGACCAACCCTGCTGCAGATTTGCTGGGGTCCAGGGGGAATTGATGGCCTTGGGGGGCTGACATGGGGTCCTGGGCTGTGAGCAGCATGAGGAAGCCCTGGGGGAGGTTGAGCATAGACAGTCAGGGCTGTGAGTGCCCTCAGGACCATGAAAGATGTTGAAAAAGGATTAGACGATTGCATATTTAAACCTATCTAAGTAGGTAATACTTGATTCCTGATTTTTTTTTCTTATAAATTGTCTCTACATGGTATGTAGAAAGTTCAAGCGGGGTGGGGAGAGGGGAGTTGAAAGAGATGTTTTAATTCCATTAACAAATTATTGAGTTATGGGTGTTTCTGTTTTGAAAATCAAAGCAATAGAAAGGGATTTCCAAGTGAACTGTCACATAATTAGTACAGAGAAGCATTCATTTTCTTTTATAACTTGTAATAATCGGTTTATCCTTCCTCCATATAACTTGTGTTTGTCTTCTATAGTGTAGCTGCAATTCTGAAGGAAGAATAAAACATAAACTTCATAATTTATTAACAAAAAAATGCATGAATAAATACCACATCTCTTCTGGAATGGATACTTTACATTAAGAAAGACAACTATAAGCTCCTAAATAGCTGGAATCTGAGGTAACCGCATAGGATATAGCAAAGAATCAAATTACCATGTTCAGACTCAGAGCCATGTTCAGATACAGCACAAGAAAGCCCACAGATAAGAAATCAGATGACAAAAAAACAGGACTTCCTTTCACTTAATACTTTTAAACTTGAAGATCAGGTTATTTGCAGCTACTAAAGGTTTTGACCCTTAATAGTTAGCAAAAAGAAAAACATTTCCACATGTAAGCATGTGGTAAAACATAAATCAGTGCAGTGGTATATATCAGAAGTTTAACAAAAAAACTTTTCCTAAGGTTAAAAAGTGTTTAAATTGCTGATATTAATAATTTCTGATTATTTCATGAACACATAATAAGAATCTGTACTTTTTATTCAAAATGTCCACATTTAATTTTTCAAGTACATGTTTATATAGAACAAGTTTCATCTTAAGGGTAAAAGGAAAAAAACAACTTTTCTAACAAGAATAGTAAAGACAGCTGTGGATTGGGTTTTTTAGAAGTGTCTTCAAGAACAGGAACAATAAATTACTGTACTTTATCAGTGTGTATTTAGATTAGCTTTGCATCACAAACTGTCCAAATGTATAAAATGCCACACTATTACATTTGGATCCTTCAAATTAAAGAGCCCCATTTCAAAGGAAGATCAATTGATGAAAGCAGGTTTCTACCAGTTACCATCTGTATACTTCAAAGCAAATGTGTGGATACTTTATTAGCATCTTACCAAATCTTGCCTAACCATTTAGAGCTACACTGTTTATACAAATTCCTGTATGTGGGCACTGAGTAGTCATTCTGCCTCTGGACTACCCTCAGGAAGGAAATAAACTCCTTTAAAGGAAAGCATTAAAAAATAAATAAAGGAATACCAGGCATTCTAGAAGGGCAACAGGTATTTTATATTGCACCACTGTTATCAATAATTACGTTATACATTTCTTATATGCACTATTTTTCACATAGTTATTCTGAAATTCTTCTCCAGCTCTTTGAACACTTCTCAAGAATTGGCTGTCTTGCTTAACTCAGTATCATAGACAAAATTAATCACTTTTAGCATACTTCTTTTTTTCTCAGTGATATGCAAATAATTTGAACAGAGCAGAGGCTGGGAAACCTCTTTTAATTTTGAAAACTGTTAATGAATTCCTAGTCTCTGTTTCCTGTCTTTAGTCTGCTATAAATCCATAAGATGACCTTCTCTCTTATCCCATGACAACTAATTCTCTGTAAAAATTTGTAGTGATTTTATCAAAAGCTTTTTGAAATAAAAAGAAAATTTTAACAATGCTATTATCATTTACAGCTTTCTTGTTGATTCCTTAAATATTTAACAGAAGCCTAAGACATGACACCTCTGCAAAAGCAATGTTAATTTTCACAGGCATATATTTATTCTTGTCTTTTAATCCTTCCCTAATTACAGTTTCCAGAGTTTGCCTATGACCAAAGATTTGTTAGTCAATAGTTCACTATATCATCTTGTAATGCTGTTTAAGATCATTTGCCATCTTCCATTTCTCTCATGTGGTACATTATTCCTATGAGACAAAAAATAAAATCACATTTCATCATATTGCAACTTTAACAACATAAAAAGGCTTTGGAATCTGAAAGAAATACTCAGTTCACATTCTTCTCTAGGCAGAAAAAATGAGGAAAATATTTATCTGTTCAGCAAAGTCATTTGTGTTTTTGAGGATATCATCTATGTATATTGTCAGAAATACATAACACTATCTAGCATAACTATTCTATAAATCTGTGTGCTCTTGCACTTCAAGTCTGAAGCAGGAGTGCTTAATATGTATGTAAAGATGCTTTTATTGTCTGTTTTCAGGTGAAATTTTAAAAGCTATTTCCAAAGTATCAGTATGTTCGGTTGATACGTCACGTAACATTTTATTTCATAAAAACAGTGGGCCAAGTTCAGTAGTGACATCATTTCTTAGAGTAATTGAGAGCTATAATGCATTACACAAGGGTGTTCACACAGAATAATTTGAAGTACCTAATGTATAGTAAAAAAACACAGCAGACTAGTGCATACTAGTATCCTCATGTTATATGATCTCAGCTAAAATGCAGTAGCCAAAAATTTCCATTTTTTAAAATTTCAAATATGGATTGTACAAGTCCTTTGTTCCACTACCACAAAAACTCTTGACTTTGTTCTTCTCTATTACGAGCTTTTCAGTTTATGATAAATATTTTGTTATTTCGAATAAATCAAAGAAGAGACTGACTCATCAAGGAACATTGTGTAAAAATAGGACAAAGAAAGAGAGATAATTCCAGAGGATGTGGATGGAGGAAAGAAAATTGATTTATTTGCAGAAAGGTTTCTGTAGACTAAGCCTGGAATTGGGAGTGTGTTGTGAAATATAGAGGGCATTAAATCATGGCTAAACCTAATCCAGAACACTGAACAGTTTGGAGAGAATCACAAAAATTATAGATGAACTTACAGTGCTAAAACCTAAAGAAGAAATTAATGTGTGAAGGCCAAATGTATGGTACTTGCACCATGAAGTTCCAGGTACAGAGTAGGAACGGTAGAAAATTTTGACAGGTTAAGAGTTGCCAAATTCTTTTATCTTTAATTATTTCTTAAGTTTTACGTTTGAGTTGCATAGCTTGAAAAAACACTGACATCCTGCAAATGTCTACTGCAGATTGTAGCTTGAATCCAAGGAAAACATGTGCTGTGCCAGAGGTCACTTAACAAAACTTGGAAAGTTACATATTTGGGGAAAAGTTATTCAAAATCTTCCTGTCCAGAATAGATAGACAGACAGATGGACAGATAAATAAATGTAACAGATTTTGAGGCTTCATTTACCTTTTGATATACCTTTTGTATTGAAACTAGAAAAGCATTCCTCCTTTCTTTTTTTTTCTTGTAGTGGAAGCTTATTTGTATAGGTACAAGACAGTGACTTTCATCAGCCATGTACAGTGTCATGTTTAGTGTTCAGTGTCATCAAACTGCTTTTTCTTTTATGCACATTCCTCTAACCTATCTGTTTTCCGCTTTGTCATTCAGTGATGTCCTGTATAAATTTATAAGCAGCAAGGGGAAACTTTCACTGAGCAGTATTCTACTCAGAACTTTCGCTAGAGTAAGATCTACTAGGTTAAACTCAGTAAAACTTTGAAGTTGCACACACAGAGCGTCGGCCGTGTACTATTAAATTCTTAATGGTCACATGTAAATGGTATTTTCTTCATGTATATCTGCCTGATTTCTTCATAAAAATGCTTTTTTTGTTGCAAGAAATATATTTTCTGTATGAAAATATGATTACTTTTGCATAATTGCATATATTTATTTGGTTGGCATTGCATTTTTTAAAAATAATAATTTTTTAAGAAAATTGAAACCTTACTTAAATATTGCAATATGACAGATGTGAAAAACTTGTATTATCTGACATCATTCCTTCTTATCCCACAGATCATGTTGTCAGCTATAAATGTAACCTTAAATAAAAAGTACCTGTGTAAATGTATTATAAATGTAACTTTGCTTTTATTTTTTAAGCTCTTGTCTTTTTTACAAAAAATGTACCATTAAGACTTCAAGTAGTATAAAATTTGACTGTCAAGTCCTGTTTAAATGGATTTTTTAAACTTCCTATTGGTGAAACCAGGAGCACTGGAGGGTTCTGTTACATTTCTTTCAGTGAGGTATATTTAGGGATTGTTCATTGATAAAGACAGTTTCTGAGAAACATTCTGCCTTTTGTTTTGAAACCATCTTCTCTGAAATGTATGGTTTTCATCAACTTCGAAAAACAATTTAGTCTCAGTAAGATGTGAGACTTTAGAAATACTCCATTGGAGGTCTTAAAGTTTCTTTCGATGTACAATATAAATGGTGTTTATTTTGTGAATAATTACTGACATAACATGATCTAATCCTAACAAGACACAAACAAGAAAGTTTCAACATAGGTATTTTTACTGAAATGTCTTAGAAAACTTCTATACATAAAGACACTCAGATGTGTAAATATTTTCAGACTGGAATAAATAGCAACTAAGAAGGCTGTAAATAAGTCACAAGTGTCTATCATGTAACATTTGAGGAATGACTCTTCTGAAATACTGATATCTAATTTAAGTCAAAAAGTCTGTGTTGAAATTGCTACAGATTGTTGTCAGTACACTCCTCATATTTAAATTATTAAAATGTTAATTTACTTAAATTTCCTGGTCTGTATTGCACAGGTGCAATCATAATGAACAAAAATAAAGTTCAACGACATAATCTGTTCTTTATCTACAACAGTTTGGGTTTTTTAACCTTGATATTAATATCTGTTACTTATTAATTGAAAAATAAAACCATGAAGAAAAGGAGAGGGAAACGTGGTAAGAAAATGTATATGGAAGAAATTTTATTCTATTTATTCTCTGTCATACCTGTCAGCTTCAGGGACCCCTGTAGGATACTAGAAAAGGAACAGACCACTTGCAACGTAATGTCTTTGAAATGCTGGAAGAAAATTTTTAAGAAGATTTTGTACAGCTATGGAAGAAAAATAATCTCCTGATAGTATAAAAATGCAAAATGACATAGTGTTCTTTCATAGCTAACACAGAAATGAGGACTACTAAAACTGTGCTTCACTTCCCTTTTAAAGGTAGAAAAAATATTGTAAGAATCACTATAATCAGAATAATTATTTACTGGAAAAGTAAAACCTCTATTTTTTGCCACACCATTTAAAATTAAGAAAAAAGAGCACATGAGAATCAATGAATTTATATGAGCTAAATAAAGTTGATGAGAAATAAAGTAATAGATAATGCTTCACAGGGAGAAATCTATACCAGGTGAAAGAATCTTTTCCTTTCTTGCAGCTGTTTTTGCATATGAACTACCTATACACTCTAAGATGAGAATATGTCAGTGCTACTGTGAAAAAATATCTTTTGTTAAAATAAGCATGAATTATTTTTCATTTAAAAATAAAATTTTCTTAAGAAAATTATGAAAATTAACACTGACCAATTCATAAATTCTAGGCTTCCTAGTTCTGTTGGATTTTTTACATTTACATTTCAAAATATTTAATTCAGACTCTCAGACACAAACATTATAACTAATTACATTTGTATATTTAACTTAATACTGAAGCAAACAGTAGCAAAAAGAGCAAAATGACAATATGAAAAAAAAGTGTTTTTCAGTTCAAAGTACATTTTAGCTTGCTACTAAACCTCTGAACAGAAAGAGCTACAATATAATACCCTTAAAAATAGTAATTTATCTGTATAAATCATATATGTCTAATACTACAGTACTTTGGTTTACAGTTTGTTAACAAACTTATTCTCAAATTGCAGCTGAGTCCTGTCATGAGCCACCTGGAATGCTGTAGTGTATATTGAAAATTTTCCCCTGGAATAAGTAATCTGAATTTGGACTTAGAACATTGATTACACGACACTGTTTTTCAGACTGCTTCTTGGAATAGTAGCTGGGCTGAAGATTACAAACGTAAACAAGTAAGAGATGGAGGAGTTACAAAGTATCCTGCAGAACAAAAAAATGAAAATTTATCTATGGTGTTTAGAAAAGATAGCTAGAACAATGGCATTATGATTCTTGAAGTTTTAGTAATGCAATAGGCATAAAAATAAAATGTAAGTATAGAAATTATTTAGTTAATGACTTTTCTCAGCAGAAAACTGAGCAGGGCTCAGTGCTGGGTCCAGTCCTGTTC
>NW_010158131.1:0-7440 GCF_000695765.1 Mesitornis unicolor
AGGGGGGGAGGGAGAGGGCAGGCTTCTAGTGTCAAAACTGTAGAATTTAGGAGCCTGGAAGTTCCAGCTCCTAAGTCAAACTGCCCTGTCTGAGGCTGAGATGACTTCTCATTCTGAGTTTTCTTAGGAGAATATTTCAGCAAACAGGCAAAAAGAAAAATCTGCATCATCCACTCTCTCAGTACTTACAATCCTTGGACCAGGACTTTGGAGCACACTATTTTCCACAGAGTGTAGAAGCAGCTGGAATGTATATACTTCTTCTTCAACTCTAAACTTTCAGATTGTTGAATTCTTATCCATTAAAGAAATAAAATCAGAAAAGAAAAAAATATATATTTTTCATATTAACATATGCAATGATATCCTTGAAAAACAGAGCTGAAACTCCACAACCACACTTAATTTTCAAATCCTGAAGACTGCAAATATTAGAGAAGGTGGAGTACTATGCAGGTTAGTTTTGACTTGTCTTAGGTTCTTAAAGTTCTATATTTATTCATTCAACAGCTGTACTCTTTTTACATAATATTGCTACTTTATGTTGCTATATAAATCCAGCATTAGAGCTAGTCTGGATGAGTCAATCAGATAGTATTTTGTACTGTAAAAGTCTTTGGAAAGTCTTAGTTAAAGCAAACATATTGGTTATTGTGAATATGAAAAGGACATATCAAAAGGACATTCCAAAAGGCAGAAGGTTTTGCAGGGATTCAGTCTCTTAGAAGAGGGAAGCATACAACCATTCAGAACATAACCTGCTGGCTGAATATTGAAGATTTTTGAGATTTTGGAGCTGGAAGAACTGAATATGAACAAAGACATGTATGGTCTTTAGCAGTATCCAACACAGGTGATCGGATTTCTAAAAGGCAAGAGTAAACACTGGTAGTTTGCTATATAAAAGTTAATTGTAGCTTCTCCTTGTATGAATTCAGTTGCATAGCTTATCCTTCTATTTTCTGCAATGTAGCCTGTTATAGAGATGACACTATTGCCTGGTCTGTCAAAGAACTGAATAATCTATGCACAATCATGTCAGTTCATCTGTAATTTACCTTGGATATTTTAGAGCTTTTATAATTTAAATCATAAACAAAGTATCATAAAAAATAGGGAAAAAATGCAACTGTGATCAAATACTTATTTTTAAATTAAATCATGTACAGTACATCAAAATATATTCTTGTAGCTGATTATTAATATATAGCAATATCTAGAAGATGTAACCATAAGTGTTGCTTGATCGTTGACTATTTAAATAGTGATTATTATAGTGATAATTGATTACATGGGGTTTCCAAACTGATCACTGTAACACTGCTATATATTGATGTTGAGAATTGACACATGAGAGAGACAGCAACATTACTTCTTGGTAGGAGGCTGCATAATGCTGGTGTAAGTGGAGAACTTTTCTATGTTTTATTCTATCATCAGCTTCACCTCGTTTCTGCATTTCCAAATGGAAAATTTGAACTCTGGGATAAGATTTGTAGATGTGTTGACTGTAAGTGGACAGTCATCAGGTCTGCAGTTTTGACAGATGCTAGTTCCTCCCTTGCCTGTATTAATTGTACCATATGACTGCCAGTTACTGAGTGTAGAGCCTTTGCAACTCAACTCTTGGGTTGAAAACATTACCTCCTCTTTTTCTTTTTTTTCTTTTTTTCTTTTTTTTCCTTTTTCTTTTATCCCCTTACTCAGACAATTATGAAATTAAGTTAATGATATCAAAGGCAGAAAAAGGCATAAACAGTACTCAGGTTTAGAAAACATTTTGATAAAGGTTCAGGGTTTTTGGTTAATAATAAAAATTTCAGTGGAAAACATAAGATACTTGCCTTCAAGCATTACTGTAAAAACCACCTGGCATAGCACATTATTTTATAGTTTGATTTCTCATAAAGTCTCTCAAAATATTGAAGGTGCTACAAATCATCATAATCATAGAATCATCGTAGAATGTATTGGGTTGGAAGTGTTATCATGCAATGGTGTGAAGTGAGGAACATTCTTGATGTATTCTCTCATATTTTTTACAGCAAAAATATTCAGATATCATAGCAGTTAAAAGTTACTTTTCAGAACTGTGGACTATTAACATGAAAGTAACATGCCATGAAGTCCAGATCAAAAAAATAAATATTCTAGGGTTTTGTAACAGTGAAATTCTGGTCTACATGTAAAAGCTTCATATCTGACATGTTTTGTTTTCTTTTTGCAGCGGGTGATTTGCTAGAAATTCCAGTCTGTTGTTTTTGTACTCTTTCTGCTTTGGAAATTGCCTATGAGCATACTGTTTTGAGTTAAATTCACAAGACAGATATGTATATGAAATCTGTTACAGGAAGAGGTTCCTAATTTGTTACTTTTTCTGAGGATAATATGTTCTGGAAAGTGTTTCTCCTGAAACTGCAGCAGAGAAAGAAGAAGTACACACAATGATAAGAATCAGATGATCAACACTTATGCTTTGAAGTACAGTGAAAAATATTGAGAAGTGGTGATTTGGTCTCAACCCATACCACGAGTCTGAGGTAGATTGGAAGATCATTTCCTCTCCAGTTTCATATTCACCAGACCCGTATACCAAAGGATGC
The DNA here is from genome assembly GCF_000695765.1 of Mesitornis unicolor. Lineage (NCBI taxonomy): Eukaryota > Metazoa > Chordata > Aves > Mesitornithiformes > Mesitornithidae > Mesitornis > Mesitornis unicolor. The sequence goes on from NW_010158131.1 coordinate 2,604, forward strand.
AGTAGTTTGAAGCAAAAGATATTTGTCTCTATTTCATGGTTTCTTTCTGTTATTGAAGTTTTTTGCAGTGAATCAAAAAAATCAAACAAGAAAGAAAAGGACTACTTACAGAAAGGTGGTGAACGTAACTAGACATCATTCACTATGCTGAATTTACTGAGGAGAATCACAGCCATTTAGCATGCACCCACACACAAAGTTATTTATTTTGATGAATTTTGAATTCTCTGTTATTTTCAGCAGTGGTCAACCACAATTCTATATTTGAAGGAAGAGAAGCAATCTCCAAAGAAATGAGGCTATGACCCCTCTAAAGTGCTTGGGTCATTTGCTGATTACAGCAGGACGCAGTACAGATTTGGTCACTGCTGCTGAGGGACAAAACAATAGCGCACTGCCACTGCGGTTGCTGATAGCATTGTTGTAATTATTCCCACTTACTCGCATCACACTGCTCTTTTAGATCCCCAGATAACCAATTGCTAAATTGTGCATAAACTTCCTAAATTATTTTAAAACTCAGTGTGAAAACACCTATGCAGATAACTAGCATGCACTACTGATTAGACCTTGACAGAAATACATTATAGACACTGTCACAACCTCTAAAATGGCATCATTTTTCCACCACCAAACCCACCTTCCTCTTGCTTAAGTCCATTTACAGCTTCATAACCATATAAAAATGCTTGCTATATTTAGAGCTTGTTTTGTATTCCTTCTTCATGAACATTTAGAAATATTTTGCTCTCCTTACACGATGCTCGGCAGGAAAGTACTACCTAGCAGTTTCTGGGTTGGTTTGAAGCAGAAGTGTCAGCCTTATATACTCACAGTATTTAAATGTGCTGTAGGAGGTTACTTTTCTTCTACTACATGCCACAGCAAGAACTACTGACACGGGAGCAACGAGAAGAATATCAGTTTGCTGTGGCTATTTTTAAGGGCAGGAAGGAAATATTGTAAATTATTTCTATCTTCTCATAAAAAGCTGAACCTGTTCTTCAAATATAATAAAAACTATGAACAAAGTAAAAATAATCCTTTCCAACAAAAGTAGATTTCTCAATATAAAAATGAATAAGTTTACTCAAAGTTTTCTAGCTGTCAATAAATACCTCAACATCAGCTGCTCACTCTGTAGCTGGTTAATCACCCTCATGCCTTCCAGGATGACTGACTTGATAGAAAAACAAAACAAAACAAAACAAAACAAAACAAAACAAAACAAAACAAAACAAAACAAACAAACTCTGTTTTTGTAATGTTTTTGGCATTATATGATACTAACATGGTAATCCCGTTTGTGGTTGGTTTTTTTCCCCTTATTAATAGCTCCAAGGTGATTTTATCTGTTGCACATTAACAAGCCAGATTATCAGGTTATCTAAGGATTTGATAACTAAGTTCTCACTGTATACAATTGTTTAAGAAGCTTGCTTGCCCACTTATTATATAAATTAATCCTAGGTGACAGCATAAGCATAGTGGCTATGCCTAATGACATCTTTGCATGCATTATTTTTAAAACATGTTTCTGCCTGTTAAAGGGCTTTGAAATTCATTGAAGAATTGTTTTGGTTTCTTGTGGGCTTTTTTTTTTAAATACGGAAGAGAAATGCTAAACAGATTAACTGATTATTCTACAACTTGTTGAGGAAATTATAATAATTATTCTGCCATTCATGCTCATAAATTCAATCCAGCACATTCCAGTCAAATCTCTCATTATCTTGAACTCTTGAGGCCCGCATTGGGTGCCAAAAGGACTGTCATGGCTTAATCCCAGCCAGCAGCTCAACCCCACAGAGCCACTAACTCACTCTCCTCCCACCAGAACGGGGGAGAAAATCAAAAGTATAACAGCAAGAAAACTTGTGGGTTGAGATAAAGACAGTTAAATAGATAAAGCAAAAACTATGCAAACAAGCAAAGCAAAACAAGAAATTTATTCACTACTTACCATCAGCAGGCTGGTGTTCATCCATCTCCAGGAAAGCAGGGCTCCATCACACCTAATGGTTACTTTAGAAGACAAACACCATCACTCTGAATGTGACCTCCCTCCTTCTTCCCCAAGTACTTTATTGCTAAGGACGATGTTACATAGTATGGGATATCCCTTTGGTCAGTTGGAGTCAGCTGTGTTCCCTCCCAACTTTTTGTGCACCTCCAGCCTATTTGCTGGTGGGGTGATACGAGAAGCAGAAAAGGCCTTGACACTGTGTTAAGCACAGCTTAGCAATAACAAGAATATCCCTGTATTATCAACACTGTTTTCAGCATAAATCCAAAAAATCGCCCCATATCAGCTGCTATGAAGACAATTAACTCTATTCCAGCCAAAATCAGCACATAAAGAAAAAAAGAAAAAAGACTAGTTGCAACAAGGGAAATCCAAACTGCACATTAGGAAGCTGAATGTTTAACTGCAATGACAGCTGTTTAAGTACCAGAACAGGGAAAGCGTGGAATCTCCATTCCTGAAGATCTTCAAAACCTGACTGGAGAAGTTGTGAACAGTCTTATTTAAGGTTTTATGCTATAATTTCTTTCAGTAGAAACTTGGTTGCAAATGATTGTCAGAAGTTTCTTCCAACCTGTTTTTCTGTGATCTTGTGATTTCACTCCACTCATAATATTTTAAAGTACAAGCATTTAAAATGTGGGTGCTTTATCTCCAGTCTCCGATCTTTTACTTGTCTGAAAACTTCTTGTTTCATCTAGGCTATGTTCAAAGTTAGAAGTTGTCTTCCTGTAGCACTGCAAATTAATTTATAGCAATCTAGCCAATTGGTGAGAATATCCGAAATACTTTGTCAGTGATAGTCTGTGTTATGGGTAATCTGTATTCTGTTGCTCGGCATAAACAATCTGTAGGCATGCATACACACAGTTGTGTCCTGGTAAAAGTTATGAATCAGGGCATACTAATTCCTGTTTCCATTGTAGGCTAAACTATACTTGCATAACATGAGATTTTTAATTTGGATCAATCTGTAGAAAAAGGTTTATCATAAACTGCTTCTCAGACATAAGCTCCAAGTCATTTCTCTTTTTCAATCAATAATACTATCAACAATAATACCATATCTAACATTTTCTAATAGCATAAATGCTTGTGACCCAAAATTTCATCTATGTGCTTCATTGTCTCCAGTGCAATTATAACCTTCCTAGTCTCTGCTCCAAACAAGCAAGATAAGAGGCTGGGTTTATTTAAACTCTTCTTTGTGTAATTTATGCTTTAACCTTGGTTTCGACATTTATTCTGCCTTCCCTCTCCTTTTCCCCAAACTGTATTCAAGCTGTGTCCATAAAACAAAAATTGATTAAGAGACTCTTTGGTCATCACATAAATCTCAGTTTTCTATTCCTTTAATGAACTGCTAGGCAATTGTGACTGTTGTAAGCACATGCTTCTTTTGAGGATTACATATTCTACTAATGACTACAAGATGACTTAGCAATGTATTAATAACCACTTATGAACATAAATAATTATGCCAAATTGATTTTTAAAATTAATTTGAATGTAGAGAAATTGACTAGATTGTTTAGAGATTAGAAGTTAATGGATAAAATGTAGGATTTTAGATAATTAAAAAAAATCCAACAAAACTAGAACCTACTATTCTCCCATACTTAAAAGTGTCTTTCAATTAAATGTAAAATTTCCATAGAAGATGAAGAATGTTCTGAGCACATCCATAGTTTAAAATGCATTTAAAAATCAATGAAACAAAGAGTTTCCAAGGAAAGAAATACAGTCACTTATTCTGTCCAAAAGCTGTTTCTATAGTTATTAACACTTTTACTCCCATTACTTATTGGCAGAAGAGTTAGCAAACATAACCTAGCCTGCTGGCAGTGTTATGGCATAAAAAAGTAATTTTCTCATGACAATGCTTCAATATTTAGAAAAAAATAAGCCAGGACCTTTAAAAATCTGATGAATGAGACTTTCCACTACAAAATCGGAAGTATGTATCTTAGCCTTATTCTATAGTTAGATACACATTATGCCACCATGACTCAAAAGAAATAAGTACCAGTTCATTTTGAATGGGAAATGAACTAACTTTGGCCAGGATGACGTTAACTCTCCTCATAATAGCTCATATGGTGCTGTGTTTTAGATTTATGACCAAGACAGCATTGATACCAATGTTTTGACTTCTACTGGGGACTGCTCATGTACCATCAAGGTCTTCTCTGTTTCCTGCTCTTCCCAGGCAGTGGGTACGCTAGGTGCACAGGAGTTGGGAAGGAGCACAGCTGGGATAGCTGTCCCAAGTGACCAAAGGCATATTCCATGCCATATAACTTCACGCTTAGCAGTAAAAATGTGTGGGATTTTTTCCAAGGTGGACATTTCTCAGAGACTGGTTGGTGGTGAGTGATCAGTCTGCTGGTAGTGAGTGATTACTTTTGCATCACTTGTTCGTTTGTTTCCTTCTTTTATTTACTTCCCTTTCCCCCATCTTTTCCCTTTTTCTTCCCTTTTCCCATCTTTTTTTTTCCCCTTCACTTCTTAAACTGTCTTGATCTGTATCCATGACTTTTCTCACTTTTACCATTCTGATTCTCTTGTCCACCCACTGAGGGGATAGTGGGCGAGCCACAGGGTAAAGGCTTATCTCCCAACCACAGAGAGTCAAGAGTGGGTGGCTTTGGATCTGCATATATATCTTGCATTATATACAAAAGCATGTAGTTTGAAATTCAATCATGTCACTAATATATTTCTAAAAACAACAGCTCTGAGGCAGGGAGTAGCAAACATACCTTATTGTGGGGAAATTAATTTAAATCACAGAATCACAGAATCACAGAA
>NW_010158132.1:0-279 GCF_000695765.1 Mesitornis unicolor
TTGCCCATTTCCACCCTAAATTTGCTCATTTGCCCCTGAATTTGCCCATTTCCCCCCAAATTTTCCCACTTTCCCCACAAATTTTCTTTTTCCCCAAAAAATTGCCCTTTCCCCCAAAATTTGCCACTTTCCCCTTAAATTTGCCCATTTCCCACCAAATTTTCCCACTTTCCCCCAAATTTCCCCATTTGCTCCCCAATTTTCCCCATTTCCCTCAAATTTGCCCATTTCTCCCCAAAATTTGTCACTTTTCACCTTAAATTTGCTCATTTCCCTCAA
>NW_010158132.1:306-687 GCF_000695765.1 Mesitornis unicolor
AATTTGCCCATTTTGGCCCCAATTTTGCCCATTTCCCCCCTAAATTTGCACATTTCTGCCCTAAATTTGCCCTTTTCCCCCCAAATTTTCTCATTTCCCCCCAATTTTTCCCATTTTCCCCCTACATTTTCTCCGTTTCCCCCTAATTTTCTCTTTTTACCCCCAAAAATTGCCCTTTCCCGCCAAAATTTGCCACTTTTCCCCTTAAATTTTCCCATTTTCCCCTTAAATTTCACCTTTTCCTTCAATTTTTCCCCCTTTCCCCCCAAAATTTTCCCATTTTCCCTCAAGTTTCCCTTTTTCCCCCAATTTTGCCCATTTTTCTCTCAAATTTGCTCCTTTTCTCCCCAAAAGTTCCCCTTTTCCCTTTAAATTTCCCCC
>NW_010158132.1:724-1041 GCF_000695765.1 Mesitornis unicolor
CTTTTCCCTTTAAATTTCCCCCTTTTTCTCCAGATTTTCCCATTTTCCCTCAAATTTCCCCCAAATTTGCCCATTTCTCCCCAATTTTCCCCCTTTTCCAATTTTTCCCCTTTTCCCCCTAAATTTGCCCATTTCCCCTTAAATTTTACTTTTTCCCTCAAATTTTTCCCCTTCCCCCCCCAAATTTTCCCCCTTTTCCCTCAAATTTCCCACTTTCCCCCCCAAATTTTCCCATTTCCCCCCAAATTTTCCCATTTCTGCCCAATTTTTCCCATTTTCCCTCTAAATTTTCTCCGTTTCCCCCAAATTTTCTCCCA
>NW_010158132.1:1098-1325 GCF_000695765.1 Mesitornis unicolor
CAAATTTTCTCCCAGTTTTTCTCTTTTTCCCCAAAAAATTGTCCTTTCCCCCCCAAATTTTCCCCCTTTTCTCCTTAAATTTTCCCCTTTTCCCCTTAAATTTTCCCCTTTTCCCTCAATTTTTCCCCCTTTTCCTCTCCAATTTTCCCATTTCCCCCCTAAATTTTCCCCTTTCCCCCAAAATATTCCCCGTTTCCCCCCAATTTTTCCTCACTTCCCCCCAAATT
>NW_010158133.1:0-321 GCF_000695765.1 Mesitornis unicolor
CCCAGGAGAGCCTGAGCTAGGGGGTGCACATAGAGGTGGTCTGTGGGTTTCTGGGACCCCCACACTGCATGCAGGGACCAGAGGGGCTTGGCCAGCCCAAACACACACTCCAAGGCAAAACCTTGTTTGAATTCTCACCATTCTGGGACCCTCCCAGCAGGGGAACACGGAGGGAACAAAAATTAGGGATCTAGAGACCCCCTTCAGCACAGACACCACGAATTGGGGGATACTGGGGACATCCAGGTCCCCCCTCCAGCACAGACCCCTCAAATCAGGGATCCTCCAGCATCAACTGCGCAGGCTGAGAACCTCAAGTGC
>NW_010158133.1:433-687 GCF_000695765.1 Mesitornis unicolor
TGACCTCCCCAATCTACCCCAGACCCCTGAGGGCTTCCCCATAGCCCCTGGGGCCATCTCTGGGACTCACCGCGGTGCAGCTCCACGCTGAAGGCTCCGCGGTGGCGCAGCATCCCCGGCCGGTGGGGAACCAGTGAGGGGACACCGAGAACCGGGCAGGAGGCAGCGGCAACACCGAGGAGAGCACAACAGGGGCTCGGCAAAACTAGGGGGGCAGCCCTGCTGCTCCTCCGCCGCTTTATGGGGCTGGGCTA
>NW_010158134.1:0-4168 GCF_000695765.1 Mesitornis unicolor
TGACAGGACAAGGGGTAATGGGAGCAAGCTGAAGCATAGGAGATTCCACGTGAACATGAGGAAAAACTTTTTTACTGTAAGGTTGACAGAGCACTGGCCCAGGCTGCCCAGAGAGGTTGTGGAGTCTCCTTCTCTGGAGACATTCAAAACCTGCCTGGACACATTCCTGTGTGACCTGGTCTGGGTGATCCTGCTCTGGCAGGCGGGTTGGACTGGATGAGCTTTTGAGGTCCCTTCCAACTCCTAATATTCTGTGATTCCATGTTCTGTGCTTCTTATTGTCTGAAAATAGGGCTAAAAATGAGCCGGTTTCTGTAGCATGACCCCAGCTGAAGTGGGGTGCAGGGATTTAACCAGAGCTTGCTGAGGATGTGCCCCATGGCACACAGACCTCCCTCGCTTTGTTACCACTGCGCACATAAAGGAGTTGAAAATACAGAAAACAGCAGAAAGCTGTGACTCTGCATCACTGTAATTAGTGCTACTACTGGCGGTAATTTAGTGGAAACTGCTGTGCACATTGTCAAGTGTTTTGTTCATGAAACAAGAGAGAGAAACCTTTATTTTTCTCTCTTCCCATGCACACCACTCAGAGATGACCTCCTGCTACCTCAGCTTGCCAAAGGACAGCCATTGATTGTCTGAAATCTGCACGTCTTTTGCTGATGGAGCACATAGAAATCCAGCCTTAAAAGCAGGAAACCACCCAGGTTAATTACAGAGGAGAATTAACCTCACCTGTGGTTCCCAACAAGACCTGGGAGCTGTTTTAGCCAGATGGATCATGACAAACAGCATCTACACAGCTCTGAGATGTTTGGAGGAGCCGAGCAGCTTCTGCTGGGGACATAAGAGTTTTGGGGGTGCTGTGAGTGAACCCTGCAAGGAGCAAAAGACCATGAAGCCACTCGCTCTCGCCCTGCCTTCCTGGTAGATGGGGGAAAGGATTGGGAGAGTAAAAGTAAAGAACTCGTCAGTTGAGATAAAGACTATTTAACAATTAAAATAAACAAAATTGAAATAGTATTAATAGTAATGAATTGCAATAAGACTAGGAACAAGGATAATAAAGCAATTAGAGTTATGCTCAGCTCACAAACAGCAGTCACTGCCCGTACAGCAATGACAACGCCACAAGGCGTGTCACGCCCACGCTGGGATCACACCCGGATCGTGTGTCCTGGGTCACCTGTTCCAGTGAGTCCTGAGCTTTCACTTTCCTTATCTTCTGGTGCAGAGAGAAGGAAAGGAAAAAAACCTACCCAAAATAAATGATGAACACATGGCAGAGACTGGAAAACAAACCTTGAGATAATATAAATGTTTGCTGGGGAGACATCCTGAGGGTTCATCATCCTAGGGTGCAGCTGGAGCAGGGAGAGTCTCACATGGCAGAAGCAAGCAGAAGCCGAGCCCATGCCTGGTGTTGCCTTTTGCTGTCCCCCCTTGTGGGTTGTGGATGAAGGACATGAGGTGTGCAGCAGTGGGAGAGGGTGATTGGGAAAGGACTCTGCTTTCAGCCGCTTTTTGTTGTTACTTCAAACAGCCTCTTTTCAGGGAACAAATTATATATTTTATTCATTTTCTGTGCAAAAGGAACAGTTCTGGAGCACTGATGGGGATGTTTCTAAGCAACGTTGTTTTCCCACTGCCAGCTTCAGGAACGGTGACTTATTTTTCCACATTTCTGTAGCAAGAAGCCAAACTATCTGCAGTTTATGTGCAGGAAAACCATGCCATGGTTTCCCCAGTTTTGCTTAAATTGGTGTGAGGGGGCTGTATGACCACCTTGGGGGTCCCCACACCCTCTGAGGGTCCCGGGAAGGGGTCATCTGCCGCTGGGACTGTTTCAGTAGCACCAGCCCTGCAGTGTTTGTCCCCTGGGTGTTTGGTTTCTGGCAGAAGTTGGTTTCTGTGGGCAAAACCACCGACACAGGGTGATGAAACTGGGGATGGAATAAGCAAAAACCAGCATTATCTGGTTTCTGTAGAGCTCTGCTCAGCCCGATGAGTCTTCTGTGGGTGTGGAGTCAAAAAAATTTTAGTCATTGTATGTGTTATTGCAGAGATTTTATTTAAAACTCATGGATTTTCCTTAGAAAAACCTCTCGCTCTTTCTCCTTCTCATTCCTGATAGACAGATGGGTAAATAAAGAGATGGATGGGTAGATGGATGGACAGATGAATAGACAGATAAGTGGATAGATATATGGGTGAATATACAGATGGATGGATAGATGGGTGGATAAATAGACAGATGGATGGACAGGCAGACATGGCTATCCTGGTCCCATTGTACAAATGAGAATACTAGAAGTAGATAAGCTCAAACCAAGGTTTGCCAACCACCCTTCAGGCTGAAGCTTTTGCTTCCAAGCAGCCTGACCACCACTTACTGCTGTAAAAATCTTTGGTTTTATCAGCCACCAAAGATGAGGCTGTTCTGGAGATATTTCCAGGGTGGGGGGACCATCAGCACAAATCTCCCACACATGTAACAAGGGTGTATTTTCTAATAAATGCTGTGTCCCTTACCAACAGGAGGGACCACTTGCACATTAATGAGGTGATTAAGCAGCACAGGAGGCTCAGACCATGAATCCCTGCTGGGAGGGTGCTGGGGTTTGGCTCTGCCCTCATCCAGTGGGGCTGGTGGTGGACCTTGAACTGCTCCTCTCTCAACCACATGTGATGGGAAGCGTCTGATACTCAGGTGATTCTGTGCATGGCGTGGTGCAGAGGGGCTGGGAAGTTAATGGTGAAAGTTGGCTTAATGGATTTGATTGCTTTTCCCCACTGTTTGTTAGAGTGTGAGGGGAGATGGGTTTGCTCTGTACCAGGGTGGGTGCTTGTGTAGGTGCTCTTGTCAATTGAGTTGGAGAGGGATCTGGAGCACATGAATGATGAGAAGCAGCTGAGGGAGCTGTGGGGGTTCATTTTGGAGAAGAGGAGGTGAGGGGAGACTTTGTCCCTTGTTCAGCTCCAGACAGGAGGAGGCAGTGAGGGAGGGGGTGGTATTTTCTCCCCAGTAACAAGCGATGAGATGAGAGGAAATGACCTCAAGTTGTGCCAGGGAAGGGTTAGATTGGATCTGAGGGAAAATTTATTTACTGAAAGGGTTCTCAGGGACTGCAAGGGGATGCCCAGGGCAGTGGTGGAGTCCCCATTGCTGGAGGGGTTTAAAAGCTGGGGAGATGAGGTGCTGAGGGACATGGTTTAGTGGTGGACAGAGCATGGTTGGACTCTCTGATCTTGAAGGACTTTTCCAACCAAATGATTCTGTGATTTCTGTTTGGGTACCTGTGGAGATGGGCCTGTGTGGTTTTGGGCCCCCCCTTGCTGGGTGTGGTTCTGCCAGTGATGGCTGAGGGGTGCCCAGTGCTGTGGGCACAGGACCAAGCTCAGTGGCCACTTGTGGTGCCCCTGGTGTGATGGCTGCCTCCAGCACTGCAGCGTTGGCTGCACTTGATGGGCTCTCTTAGGGAGTCCCCTGCACTAGAATTAATTACAAGTGAGTAATTACTATCGCTTCTGCCCTGTGCCACAGGAGACCAACACCACTCCTGTCATATGGCATAGGCTGCTTTGTGAGCACGTTTTGTCCCCTGCCTTCTCCCCCTTTTCTTTTAATTAATGAAACTGTCAGCTCTGAAACCACCAGACCCAGTGCCAGCGTGCCACACCAGTGCCCAGTGACATTTTACTGGGAGGACTGGAGCCCTGCCAGTGGTGTGGGAGTGCATGGGTGTCTCTGTGTATAGTTTTGGGGGGCTCCTCTACTCAGTCATAAAAATATCACTGTGGTGTTTTTTTTTACCAAATCCTCCTCAAATTTGTCCCCAGATCTGTGGGATGATTTACCCAGTGTGAAGCCAGTAACACAGAGCTGAGGTGTTTGCTACTTATTACCAATTCTGCACAGGAAGAGGTGCTAGGGGATATTTCTGCAAAGCTGGGGCACACAGCATTGAAATGGTCATTTACAAATTATTTATTCATGCATTATAGATTAGCATAATTAACATCTCAGCTTTTTTACTGTTGCTTGTAATTCCTCCTCTTGGAGGCAATTGGTGCACAGTGTCCTTGTCTTCGTTTGAAGTTCCATTGTCTGGAATTTTACTGTGTGGGGCAGGGCTGTGCAGGCTTGCTCGGGTGTCAGTGTCCA
>NW_010158135.1:0-2784 GCF_000695765.1 Mesitornis unicolor
CCGAGCGATTCTGTGATTCTGTGAAATTACTACATATTCAAATAGTTCACATCTTGTCAGGATCTGGAGGGCAGGAGAATAACCTCCTGAGAAAGAGCTAGCTTTATGAAGACACTTTATGAAATCGACCACAAAGACGTGACAAAATACCAGAATTCTTTGGTTGCTTAGGAAAAATGTAGGCAGCCTCTCCAGTGGAGCCTATACAGTAGTGGGATTAGAGCAAGACATGGGCACTTATGTCCTTAGTATATCTGCGAGCAAATGTGGAAAACTGAAGTTAGGCACTTGGGGAACTTGCGGCCAGAAAGAAATTTATTAGATGAATGTACCTTGACTGTGATGGAAAAATACAGTGATTGTTTCATTATCTGCAACATAGGCAGATTTTATCTATGTCCCAGATTGAGTAGGATTTTGGATGCTAGCTTCTTGTTATTGTTTATGTATATGAAAATAACATTTAATTAATTTTTATATTGCTATTAACTAATTGCAAATCCAACCACATCAGAGAGAAAGACACTATCTTGGTAAACACTACACAAATAGCATTACCTACTTTGGGGTAAAGTTTTTTGTTAATTTTAGGATTAATTATTCTTAACATCTATTAGAATTTTGAACATTTTATTTATTTATCTTTCTACAGATAAGATCTTTAGCATGAGCTGCTTAACTGAGACACATTGGAACTTTATAGTCTTTCATACGTCTTACTCTCTTTTGAATAAAATGGTGTTTTTTTCCAAGCCAATAACATCTAATACTGTGTCCATATATCTCTAGAGTTCCATTAATTATGTCTGTATTGTATTACTGTTTTCAATGCTCAGTGCTAATTCTTTTGTCATTACTCATGTTGGATGTCACCTTACCCCATGACCAATAGAGATGCTTTAGGAGTGATGCACAACTGAATATGAGAAATACCAAAATTCTACCCTAAAATTTTTAAATTAACATGAAAATGAGACCATTACCATGAAACTACCTGAGGACCATACAACAGTACTGAGCAAAGATAGATCAGACTACAAATATTTAAAGACTTTAACACCTCCTGATGTAAATTAATAAATAGAAAGTACGTTTAAAGTCATCCCACTGAATAAAGTTGTGCAGTTGTTATTTTCTTGTTAAAACCACTGGATCTGTAAAATGTTCACAGGCAGCAAGGATATGCTTTTCTGAACTAAAAGCACATGATTCAGAGGAGCGCTACCATAAAAAATCACGAAGTTTTTTAGATTAGTTCCACTGATCACTGTTCTTGATTTTTACCTAGAAACTGTCATAAAATGAGACAGTCTTATGGATTTTAATTAAGAAATAATAAAATTCAACATTTATTTTGCACTAGGCTTTTGCTTTAACTAAAAACTTGTATAATAAAAGTAAGTAACAATGTTTAGATCAATTTGTCATTAAACTGGAAAACTGGCAGAGTTATCACTGCTCCAACCACAAGTCTTAATGATAGAAGAAATGGAAGCTTATCTATGTCTCATCACTAAAGTGGCTCTCTAAATTATCTGCCATAATTTGATTGTGTTTGTCTTACATACTGTGATGACTGAACCCTATTTCATCTAGATAGGTGTAGTAAGTGAATAACTAAACAATCGTGGTACCACATGATACTAAAATTTCTGATTTTAGATAAAATTCTTTACTAGTGGTCAGAACACAAAAGATGCGGTACGAGAAACAGACTCAGGAAACAGCCTTAGCAGCAACAAGAAGGATAGCATAGCTGAACTGCTGTCCAATGCTTTACATGGTGTTATGCACTATAGAACTGGATTTGGTCTGTTACTTAGAGTTTCCTAAGGCAACACACAAATATTTTCCATGCTGTTCTTTCAGCTCTTTTTCAGAAAGAAAAAACAGGATAAAGTCTGGATGAAGGAAGGAAAAAAAAAAAGAAAAGCTTCTTATTATTATAGACTTCTTAAAGCACTTTGTTTATTTTTGTTTTCTTTGTATAGAAAAGCTTGCTAGGTATTTTAGAGAGTAGTGTTAATTCCTTTAAAACCCTGAGATCTTCAGGCACTTTCTGTGTTTCGAGACACTGAGATCTGTCTCCTGTATGGGAGGAATTAGGGTGAAGTTTTAATAATAAACAGATTTTTGAAAAGCCTTTTCTGTTTTATTATAGGATCATCAGAAAATGAGACAAAAAAGGCCTGAATGGCGTTGATTTGGTTTTGGCCTGAACAGAAGTTCCAGAATTGTTAAGGCAAAAGTAAACAGAATTAATTCAAAAAATTACATAGGCCAGTGTCCCAGCTCAAGGGATAAAGACATTCTCAGAATTATTCCATCTGTGGGGAGAGTTCATTTAGGTTCTCACTGAACTTGTGCAATTGAATTCTTCATAATGATAGCCAAGTCATATCAGGGTTAAATGTAAGCATCACAAATAAAAAGGTATGTTCAGGAAGACAGAGAAGGAAAGCAGTTTCAGTAAAGCTTCAAGGATGCTCTGCACAGACTCCTTAAAAAAGAATGTGTATATTTTCATAACTAACAATTACATAAAAGTTTTCAAATCTACTTTAAGTCAGTAAAGTATATTTTATTTTGCACTAGGCTTTTGCTCTAACTCAAAATTTGTATAATACAAGTAAGAATGTTTAGATCAATTTGTCATGAAATCGGAAAACTGGCAGATTTATCACTGCCCTAACCATGTCTTGATGATAGAAGAAATAGATTATGAAGTATATAAAGAATAGAATATAAAGTATATTATACATTTGAGTATATATGTGTATATAT
>NW_010158136.1:0-659 GCF_000695765.1 Mesitornis unicolor
ACAGAGGCTTCTACTCTGTCATCAAGCAAAAGATGAAACAGAATCAAATTCCTGAAAAGATACATAAATTTTCCTCAATTAAGTAGACAGTAAAGAAAATAATACCGAATTGCGTAGAAGACTGCACAATTTCTGGTCTTTGCACATATTTCTCTATTTTTTTTGGCCAGCACAATTGAATTTTTTAAAAAAATTAAAAATCAGAACTTCAAATGGACTAGCTCTTCCTGCAAAGTAGTATTTATAAGAAAATAACATAGACATTTTTAAAATAGCTCTAATTATAAGAGAAATTATATTTATTGCAGCAAAAGTCAGGTCTCCTTTGGGATGGACTTAGAGTAATGGATGGCTAGGTCTTTTAATTTATCTAAGTCGTGCAGCATTAGAAAAGCAAATTCAACATATTTACACATGAAGATCTGTGGTCATTTTTTAGAGGGCTGACGTGCTCATACATCAAAGGGGCTTGACCTTTGGAGCTCACTGCCTATCTATCAGTGTGAACTAATGCCTGCTTGCCGCTCACTCCCTTTGGAGACCATGGAAGGGAATATGGTATGAAAAGTAAAAGGGAAACACAGACGTGGAATATAAAAACACTGGAAAGATGAACAGATTTTTTTATTTTTATGTAGAGATATCCATGTTTTCCCTAC
>NW_010158136.1:690-3655 GCF_000695765.1 Mesitornis unicolor
CATCCTTTGATTATATACTTGATAGAGTAATGAGTCTGAGTGCGGGGTTGCAAACATCAATTCTCTTTCTCCTAAATGGAGGTCAGGAAACGAATACATTATGTGTGTTTGGTTTTAATTCCCTCTATCCCTATGATCATATAGATTTCCTCCCCATAAACTAGAATATTTACATGTTAGTTACCAGTTACTCCTACCATAGGCCACCATGAAAAGGGTGCTTGGCTATGAACCCTCCAATAACTGAAACCAGACTTAAATTTCCTTCCTAAGATTTCCTTCCTAAGATTCTAGTTTTAAGACTCGAGAGAAGCTATCATGGGATTTGATAGGAAACGACCTCTTGTTTTGCAAAAAGCGTAATTTCTAATTCATTTTCAGTACATCCCAAATAGTCAACATTTTATGTCTGTACTAGTTAAAAACTCTGGGAATTTTCTTTGTCGTGAACAGAGGCAGAATCAGCACCCAAAGCTTTGTTTAGCTATGCTGGCTACATTCACTGCTAATGACTATCAGCTATTAAAGGCAATAATCCATAACGCGTTATCTGTATTTACCATGGCAAAACTTGGGTAAATGTACATGTTACTTCCTAGAGATAAGATTTTAAAGCTGTTCTTAACTGATTCTATATGTTTGTCAGGTGTATGCTATAGCCATAATTAGCTTTCATAAACCGATAATGTAGCTAAGGGCAATTGTATTGCTGGGTAAGGAAAATCATCCATATTGTCTGGGAGAAGCAGAAAACATGTTTTAATTCTAAATTAAATGATTATTTTATAAATTAATCATTTAAGAACTGTAGAACATGAAGGTATAAATAAATGTACCAAAAATAGAGCAATGATGAATGTTTCTGTAATGTGGCGTTGTGAAGCAGCTTTACTGTAACTTGGTGCAAGGGCTGCGTCACTGTAGCTGGAGTTGGAGAGAGCTGTGAGGCTTGACACCCATTAGTGCCTAATGAAGGCACACAAGGGATTGGTGGCAGCCAGAAAATGCCAACTGTAAAGTGTTTAATCTCTTTCTTAGGTACTTGCTAGGAAGGAAGATGGTGGTGGGAGGAGGAGATGAATCTTCACTAATTGTGGGAGGAAGCGGTTCCTTCTGGAAGGGGTGCTTCCTTTTTTTTTCTTTCACCCCACACAATCTAACTGACCACAGACAGCTCTTAATTTCCCTGCACTTCTGCAGTATGATGTGATGAATATTTTGCTTATTTCCATATGGAAATATTGATATATTAATAAAGTAGTTTTAATGTCCCTTTTCGCTAGTCTTGGCATACATATACACTAGCTTGCAAAGAGGTGGGAGAATATGGCCTTGCTGCTTTAATTCTATTTCAGTTTTGGAACTATGAATTAAAAATTGGTTAATAAAATTCCCTTGCTCTGTCTTCTTTGCTTGGGTCAAATTTTGTAGAACCTGAGGCAAATTCTACACTGCTTGTTTCCACATCTGCCATGTACATTGTACTATGGATATATAGTACAAAAGCATGCAGCGTAAGACAAATAGCTCTACTTCTGTGCCATCTATAATTTCATTTTAGTTCTGTATTCCTCAGATATTCCTTTTAAATAAGAAGAATCTTAGAAATCCATTTCTTATTTCTTCTAAATTACAGAAGTCTGAAGAACAGACAGACTGGCATTTTATACTCTTCGGGCAGCATTACTTACCAACCCCAGAAATATATTTTCCTCTTCTCTCATTTTCTCTGTTTTTTTTCGCTGGATGTATCCACGCCAAATCTGAATTGTAAACAAAACTTGAATGAGATAAATGGGCCTTGTTACAGCTTCCTTTACTGTGGCAGATACAGGAAAAAAACAAATAGAGGAAGGAAAGGCACAATATACAATTGAAACTATTACTCTTTAACAGGTTGCCATCTGCTATATTTTTTTAAACAAATTCTGAAGTTTGTTATCCCCTCACAGTGGTATAGCTAGCTTCTGAACACAAGAGCATCAGGGTTCAAAAAGTATTTACAGTTAAGATTTAGAATGTTCTCAGGCTGAATTGTCTGAATTATTCATGTGTGAGGACTTTTTCTGGAATTTAGAAGTTATCTTCCTTTCCCATCTTTTCAAGATATAGAATGAACTCTAATCACAGGAAAAGGCATGAATCCCCTGAGATGCACTGGATTCCAAAGTGATGCCAGAAAGAGCAACTGAGGTAATAAAAATCAGAATGAAAAAACAGTATGTAGGCTATAAAGTCATCCTATATTGCCAGCACAGGACTGTTTCCATTGCTCTCACATCTAGGGTCCTGTCTCATTTCATTAAGTGGATTAAATGATTTATTTTACCTTGCTAGACAGCCTGAATGCTATTATTTCAGAATGTATTCCATCCTACAAGCTGTGTTTCTGTTTACTGCTGTTCTTCTGAATAAAACATTGTCATCTGGTTCTGCCAGAACTGTTAAATCAGAGATTTCACCTTTTGAATGCAAGTGGCAGCAGCATCTAGATTTGGACCCATCTGGCCTCGAAGTTTAGATTGTATTTTCTTTTGAAGGAAAATTTTCTTCATGAATGCTGCTTCACGGTGGCCTTGGCGAGCCTGTTCTGCTGTCTGGCTTGTTTTAATGGCTTCTTCAGATGTCACATCCTGAATAGGTTTCTTCAACAGCACAACCAAAAAGGAACGGACAAAGCAAAGTATTAGAGTTCTGTGTTTTGTTAACTGCTTACCTCAATTAGCAAACGAAACAACCAATGAGCTTCTGGTGGAAACCTTGTAAGACAAAAAATAATCCCTGTCATAAACAGCAGAGACTCCCGTCTCAGCGCTATCCTGCAATATCTTGGAATTTTGATATCTTGAGATGTTGTTTTTCTGAGGATCTCTAGAAGAAACTGAACCTGACATATTGATGTGTGACGAGGAAAGCCTGATGCTATAATGGAAAGCAAGAACAGCTCTGTATGGTTTATATGTCC
>NW_010158136.1:3686-14520 GCF_000695765.1 Mesitornis unicolor
TGAACTTTATCCATTCGAGGAAAAAAAGATGTAAAAACCATAGTGCTTTTTCCTATTAAAAGGACAATTTCTTAGGCTATAGAATATCTTCGTTTTACTTTTCTGAGTTGGTTTCTGGATGTGCTGCTGAGACCATGCTGAATGGAAGGAAAGCTGTTCTAAGCCAGCCTAGGCCTGGTCAGTCCAGCCCAAATAGGGGTTTTTGTTTTTCCCCAAAAAGAGGCTTGGGAAAAAACGTATCAGAACAGTGCAGCTGGAGAGAGGGATTCCCCTGTCTCACTCCTGAGAACTCTTGTTAACTCCTCATGCTCCCCATGGAAAAACAGAATTATTGTCCTTTCTTGATGTTAATCCCCCTATTGGAGACAGTTCACATTTGATGCTTCTATACAGACTGTGTGGAGATCACTATACAATGTTTTCAGCACATCTTTCTGTAACAGAATTACAGAGCACAAATGATCTCCAAAGCAGTCTCCTCTGATGAACTCCACTGTTCTGATTTATGTTAGACTGCTTGTAACAGCACTGCCATGGGCACTGAAAAATTCAGTGGTCGGTTACGCAGCAGTTAGGATTACCTGAGTGTATGTGGCTTGCTACGATGTGTGCAGAAGTACTGACAACCCTCTAGCAATCCCAGCAGTGACTGAACTGGAAGTGCAGCACAGGACACTGGACTCATACTGTGTGAGATTGCTATTAATGTTTATTGAATCCTGTGCCTATCTTGTGGCATCCTGGGAAGGCAGACTTGGGGCCCCGCTAGAGGCCGAAATGCAAGAGCCTCATGCTCCCAGGTGAGCTGGATGCATACCAGACAGTCTTATCTGTAACAGAAGCCACACTGAAAAAAAGGTGAGAGCAGAACTGTGGGAAACAAAAAGTCTTCAATATCTAATGTGCTGAAACAGAGGATCTCCACAGACCAACATAAGACTTCTGGGGGAGACCAGAGAATTTACCCAGAGATTTACTGTGCAGGCCAAGAGGACTGCAGCTGCCCATTAAAGTAATCTAGTGGAGAGCCTGCATGCTGTCTCTGCAGACTGCCTCTGTCTGGTGCTGTTTCTTTCCCTCCATTGCTTTCTGGGATCAATACGCAGACTTCCCCCAACAGCACAATTACTGGTGGAGAATTCACCAGTTGGGGCAGTGCAGCAGTTTGACTAAGCTGTCTCATCAGGACTGTCTCTCATGGCTATAACATTTATGAGTCTAAGTTGTCCAGACATTGTAGGCACAGTTGTTTATTTCAAGGGGTTAGCAATCACTGCTTGTAGGCAATGTGCCACTTCCAAAAGGTCAAAAGTATATCAAATCCAGAACAGTCTTCACTGGAGCACTCATGTAAAAAGTCTGTAATGACTTTTGCTCTGCCAGAACTCAATTTTTTACTCCTCCTAGCAGCTGCAGTTCTATAGCTGTACAGAAGAGACTGCAGTCATTGTTCAGAAGCTATAAACAACTGAATGCTAACAGTTGTGCTGACCTTAACCCTGAGTTTTGCCCCTTCTAGTCAGGAATCTTGGTTCAGTAAAACTTAAGCCTAACTTGATTTCGGTAGGACTAATTACGTGATGAGAGGTAGCTAGACACATAAAGCACCTACTAAACTTGGCCAAAGTGCTGCCCTTTCTCTGACACTCAAACACATAAAGCAGAGCCAATTCATTTCAGTCTCAACCAAACTAAAGATGACTGGATATTGTTAGGAAAATTTAATGTTACTTTTTATTTGTGCCTTATCTATAAACAGACTTTTGCTTCCTAACTACTATAAAAATACTTTTCATTCATGTTCAGATGCACGTGGCTATAAACTGAAAAAGTTAAGCATTTTATTATGTAGGTATGCGGTACACCTACCTGTGTTTGCAATTCACTATCAACCAAAATCTGACAAAGGATTTTCTCCCTCTGCTGCAGGACTTCCAGCCTTTCTTTAATGAAATACTTTGGGATAGGTACTTCTATGTCTTGCTAGAAGAAGAAATAATCCTGCATTTAGAACTGCATTAAAATCATGTTACTTATTAATTGAACAACTTTACAAAGCAATTAAATTGGACAGAGATTGTTGAATATTTTGGAGTGTTGGGGAATTTGACCTCTGTAACAGCTGCTGAGCTGTTACTTTGCAATTACTTAAGGCCTGATTCAACAACAACAAATAAATCAACTCAGTTTCTGAACCACAGCACCCCAGAAATCTTTATTTTTATAATGGCTCAATTACATTATCAAACTGTTAAAATAGTTGGCAGGCTTGCCAGAAATTTAAACAAGTTTTCCACTGAATTGAATATCTCTGGTTGCATGATCATCCCACTTCTATTTTGTAATCAATGTGAAAAATAGATGTTCTCTAGCATTTCTTTTGAACCATTACAAGGAACCAAAGCACAATTCTGTTTGCCTACAGGTATTTCTACCTATAGACAAACTGCCACTGTCTGTGACTGTGACACTGCAGTTACCTCTCAAAATCAGGTGTGATTAGAAGTGGCTGGCTTTACTCATTTCCATCATTAAAAAGATGTAACTTATTTGGTTTTCTACCGATTCTTCTCTTGTAGAATTCTACTCTTATTGAGAAATGAAAAACAGACAGCTAGGCAGACAAAAAAATACCGCAAAAGTTAAGATGTATGGATTGGCATAACCTGTTCTTTGTATTATATTTAAGACTGCAGACAATTCTTCAAGAATAACTACTGGCAAGTATATTTCTTTGGTGAGGCAGGGGGAATATGTCTTTAGTACTGGTACTATGTTCCCTATATACTGATTCAGGAACATCTAGAATATCTCATTGAGCAAATGATTCACCCCGAGGGATGGGGAAGACGAGTAGTACAGTTACCCTGTTGTGCTACATATGAGGTCAAGTAACATTTGTTCCCAGGTATATGGGGGCACTTGGTCCTTTTGCCCAAGGAGCCTAAGATGGGTACAAGGCTTTATGCTGTGCTATCAGTGCTCTGTTCTGTCTGCTATAGAAACTAGTGGCTTTGACCTGGTCGTGGAGATCTCCGACTCTATCCTTTGCTGCCCCAATGCCACCTCTAGTGTGGACAGATACAGAAGATAAAAGCACTGGCTGTAAAGAACAAGCACTGCTCCTGCCTTGATATAGGGGCATGGCAAACGTGCTGTTTCTGAGCTCTAAGACCTTCCAATTTCTAGAGCAACAATTTGCAGGGAAGGCTGTGCCCAATGCAAATAGCCACTGTGAGCTGCCAACTTAAAGATTTCATTGCTAATTCCCTCACTGTGCAGACCAGGACATCCCTATTATGGCAGCATAAGAAAGCTTCCAACTAGGACTGTGTTTATCGCTGTTGATTTTATCAATGCAGAGGTCTGGTCTGCTAAAGTTTCTGTTTGTCTTAAGCTCCTTGTTTGCATCCTTGCCTGTTGATGGAAATGATAATACATTGTGCTTTAGGAGTGAAAATTGCTCTAGGATGGATTACAAATCTGGCTGTCTTTAGGTATGAGAAATCAAGCACTTTGTCTGTATAACCTTGCATAGGATGAGAGGGCTTCAATACTGCCAGGTAGCAGTATGAGTCAGTGTTGGGGTAATAAGTATCTCTGATATCTAACCTGAGCTTTAATTACAAGTGATTCTGGACTGTGACTTCTACTGACTGTAAAGATGAGCTCAAAGCCATAATACTGGGGCTGGAAGGGGTGGGGAGATAGGCAGCCTGCTTTTCTGCATTACTGCTTTTTGGGAGCCCACCACTAAAAAGCTAGGCTAGTGATGTTTATCCTCAAGCCAAATTTGCAGCTTTTTAGTCATTCCTTGCTCTGCATGGGATTTGTGTATCTAAATACCTTTACAACTGCCCCAGGAAATGGAGTGACTGAGTGTTGGAAGGCAACCATACAAAAACATGAGGCACAGAACTAAAGAAAGATGACGCTTAGCCTTACAATGACGTAGTAAAAAGTACAAAATATCGTTGCATGAGATATAAAATGAGATTACTCTGATTGCTCTGCCTACAGAGTAGAATTGTAGAAACATGCTGGATTTTAGCCCATGATAATACAGTAAAAGGAAGAAATAGAGATATCCTTTGTGGGCAGATTCTTTAAGAAACAGCAGCTATTTTTCAAGAATTGGCCAATAATTCTGTTTTGGAACCAAGAATATGTGATTATTCTATAAAAACCCCATAAATCTGTATTCCTATCTGCTATGGAAAATAAAGTTTTCTTTGAAAGAGCCTGAAATATTTTCAGTGCACTTTTAATTTTTTTTTTTGCAGTGGGTCGGTATGTCATGCTCTCCTAAAATTAGGGGTGGTACAGGAATTTGAATTTATGCTTGTTTTTTTAAGTAGATGTCAAGCATAACTTTTCAGACTTGCCAACATTTAGTTGCAGGTAGGTTTACTGAGAAGTTATGAAAACAACAGTGCTTCATAATTTCAAAATGTGATAGGTGGTTATACTGTTTCAGTATACTCTCGTAGTTTAAAAAAGTTCTCTGTCGTAAGTAACATAGAAGGTAAAAGAGCTGGTGAAAATTCAGAGCAGTTACTATCTTAAACTTGCAAAGTGAAATAGTCATGCAATTGCAAACAAACACATTAGAAAAATCTCAAAATAATGCTCTAATTATATTAAGTAATTTATCTCATGTTATAATTTGGATCCTGAAAACTGCAGTAAGTTAAGCTACAACTCTTTTTTTTTATTTATTTATGTTATTTTTCTTTAGAAAAGCAGCGGTACCTAAAGTTTACAATAGGTGGAGCTGTCTGCGAGAGAAGTAACCACCTTTTTGCAGCTAATTTTTCATACCGCTTTCAGAGCACAGCTTCAAGGCTGCCTTATTGTTATATCCACCTGGTTTAGTGGGCTCTGTCTGTCAGGGGGCTGCTTTTACATCAGGCAGTCCTGAACCCCTGACGTTGAACTTGCTCCCAGCTTCTGCCTCCTTTACAATGTGAGATGTCTCAGATTTCTCATTTTAGTAGTTAGCTGTATTCTGAACTAGCAGGCTAGACAATGCAACTTTTAGCATTCCCTATAACCTCTGAAAGAGGCTGATTGACAGTGATGCAAAGGGCAGACTGAAGTGGACCATACCTTGGTTATTAGTTGCCTATGGTCTATCTAATCCTACACTAAAATCAGGCAGAGTCAAGCTGCTGTCATTAATAGCAAAGTTATCTAAGCTAATATGACTTCACATTAGACATGTGCAAGTGAAAATTCTACAGAGCCTGTGCTGCTATGGAGAAGCTAAATCACTTGGTGGAACTTCACAGGCTGCAAGTAAATACGACTGTCCTTAAAATACAGGATACACAAAATTCCCATGAATTTGGTTATAATAGAGGTAGACTTACAGGGAGAAGCTTTAGATCTTCCAGGATGTCATGAATGTAGTGAAACTCCGAGTTCTCTAGCTGCACCATTTCTTTTTTAATCTCCAAGATCCGGCCAATCACACCATCTAGCACTTGCCGAATCGCTGTCCGTTTCTGCCGGTGAATGAGTTGGTCATGGGCTGCCTCCAAGTTACGGAAGATTTGTATGTATTTGATGTAGGAAGTGACTAACATCTTGAATACTCTCACAGGGTCCTTCTCTGGCTGAAGGAACTCTTCTTTTTCTCTCTGGAGCTGGATGTCAAGGTCTTTCTGGGCATCTGTCCACATCTTATTGTAAGTGCTAATTGAAAAGAGGAGACTATGTTAACCTGACATGAAAGCAAGAGTTAGGACACAATAATTCCAGGGCTCTATGTGTGTGAATTTCTCAAAAAAGCAAGCCTGGAAATGTGAGCCATTATAGTTATTAAGAGATTTCAACTACAGTGCATTTTAAAAACCATTAGCAAAAGTTTCTCTTTCTGATTGTTTTAAAAATAGGAATCTTAAAATGCAGTTTTATCAACGAAAGCTTGAAAGTTAAAAGTTTTTTGACTTCATTCTTAATATATACTTGAAGCTGCAACCCTGATAGGGTTGTGAGTTTTATTCAGCTATGCTAATGGAGATGATGATTTAATAGAAAGATGTCTCTCCTTCAAAGCCCTTATGATCGGGAAAGGTCTCTTTTAGGTCTTTCCATATTTGGGATGAGAGCCAGTTGATGTTTCTAAAGTGTGTGTTGCCTTTCTGAAGCAGTTGCTCAAAGCTAATTGTAGGATAAGGGCTGTATTGGTGCCAATGCTACAGTAGAGCTGTGGGCATTATTTCAGATGTGAAGTGAGGAAAATAATCGGATTTATTTCTATGGCAGCAACTGCTCCATTCCAAGCAATTGCTAAAGGATTATGTGACATGGAAGATGTCAGCTAAGGCCAACTTTGTTTCCAGAAGCAATAATGTTGCTTACTTGGTAGTTTTGGTAGGAATAAGTAGAGCTCTGATGTGAGTGTGGACTGGCGGTTGGTGGCTTTTCATTGTAAAAGGAGACCCGCACAGAATATTGTGCGAGATCATCCCAAAGGAGCAAGAAATGGTCTCTGGCTTTTATTGAGAAAAGCTCAAACAGCAGGTTTGTCACTGAAAGGTGCTAACATCTTTGGTAGTGAAAGACACTTTTAGGTCCTATTTTACTTCGTAACCTCTTTTCACCAAGTGGAGACTCTCTTGGGAGTGACAGGCATAAAAAAATCTTACATCTTTGAAAATATTTCTCAACCAGCAGAGCTAAATTTCTTCTGTGCTGAGACTCATTTATGCTGGGAGAAAAACAGATGATTTGTAGAATCATAGAATGGTTTAGGTTGGAAGGGTCCTTAAAGATTATCTAGTCCAACCCCTCTGCTATGGGCAAGGACACCTCCTACTAGACCAGGTTGCCAGGTTTGCAGGAGGAGGGGAAAACTGGGCTTAGGTAACAGGGAAAGCTGACTTTTGTTTCTTAGACCTAGAAATAAAGGCCATTGGCCTCAATGGTGCAATCTAGACCCATCCGTGTGCTTAACCCAGTTATTGCTTCCTGTACCTAGAGCCTCTCAAAGAAGAATGAAGACAGTAAAAGGCCCTGCCTCCATTAGATGAACTTTCAGAGCAGACCTCTTGCTGGTCTGAGCAGCATTGAGGGAGTGCTTGTGTATTAATTCTGACAAGAAAGCTGGGCAGCTGTTCACATTGCTTGTGCTTAATAATAAATGTCTAAGTTGGAGCTTTGTCAGCTGATTTTATCATTCCCAATCTCAGAATACAGAGTGACCTGAGGCTTGTGCTGCAAGAGGAACCAGCAGGGTGGACAGGACAAACTCCAGCCCACCAGTGCCCAGAGCACGGGTGTGCGCCGCATGGCCAGGATGCAGACGGACCTGCTGGGACTCCCTGCAGCACTCAGCAAAAACACTAACAATCTGAACCCTGCTATTGAATTTGCACCACTTTTTAAAGTGCATATTATACTTTTCAACTGACCTGGGTTTCTGCAGGATGCAGCTGGTCTTGCTTTTCCTAATGCCTCTGCAGCCCACCCAGGTCTTTCCCCTTCCTTTTTTCCAACTTAATTTACATCCCGTTGCACCACCCAAATCACTCAATTGCTGCAATTAACCCAGGTGCAGGAGATAAACAAAATAAAACCAGCAGAGTAGAGAAGATTGGCACAAACAAGACCAGCATTAGCTTTGACCTAACAACTCTGCTGGCTGATCAATGGGAGTTTTGTACGCTTCCCCTGAAGTCAGGACATGGAAGAACGTATGCTGGTGTGGGGTTCACCAGGTTTTCCAGCACAGAAGGAAACAACACAGTATTGTACTTACTTTAGCCGTGCCTTCTTGCTGCCTGTTTGATAGTGGGGAGAGGGAGGTTATAAATCTTTGAGAAAGCCTAGCCCTGTAGGTTGTCCCCACAACCATATCGCTGATTTATGAACAGTGGGTATCCTGGGGCTAGAATGTTTTAAATGCAGGTTATTGCATGGAGACAACAGACTGTACGTGATGAGAAGCTACTCCAATTGTCCACTCCAATTTACAATAACCTCCCCTTCTGCCTCCTCTGACTGAGGAATGTCAAGTGGTTCCTCCTGCTGAGCCAGCTAATATCCCGTTTCTTTTCATATTTTGAATGACTTTTTGAAGGAAGTGGGGGATGGAGTGCTCTAGCCCTTCAGAGTATGTTAACATAAGGCAATACAGAGGGAACATAATTGCTTCCATAAAGCATTAGTTTATCAGATAAGCATTAAGATGATTGCAGGCACATTGCTGTGGGTCAGATGTTAAGACTATGGATATTACTGTATGTTTGTAGCTTTGCAGCAGTGATGCTTTGTGTAAATAAGGGCAAAAGAAAGCTCACTGGAAAATGAAGAATTGAAGGGAAAGATTGATGGGGAACTGTTAAATTTTCAGCTGATAAGCTGACAGTGCCTGTGTACCTGTTGCAGTCAGGGTGACTGACATCTCAGGGGAGCTGGCCTTAGTGCTTCAGTTTCTTAGGCACATGATGGGGAACAGCAGATACTTGATAATTGGACGGTGCCAGCAGAAATACGATTTGAGGGCTCTTTGCTTCACTCTGATTAAAAACTAGATGACACATACACAGCCCCTTGTTTCCCCTCCCCAGCACAAGATTACAATATTTATTTCAGGTTTTACTAGTGTCCAAATGGGAACCCTTCTGTACTAGTTCAAAGGATCAGATGTGCTTGGTGTTTATAGCCCTTTCTGAGGACTTGGCAAAGCTGCTGTATTCCTGAGGAGCTCTCTGGCTTTGGCAACAAACATGTTCAAGGGTAGTCAGGACTAATGTGTATCCTGAAGGTTATGCATTAAAAGCAAAGGATAGGACTGACTCACCTTGCCTGTTAATGGGACAGCGAGCAACCCTTAAACCCCTATTTGAATTTTGCCTATTTGCTCAGTCTCTCTCTGCAAGTTTTAAACTCCCTCAAAATCACTTCCACACACTGAAGGAGAGTACAACCCAGCCTTGAGTGCACTGGCTTTTTACCAGCTGTTACTGGTTCATCTCGTAGGTTTGTTCCCATTCTGTAACAGGTAAGTTGTAAGCTTTATCTGTGTCGGAGGCTAATATTGCATCAGAATTAGATTGGAGCATCCTAACTAGCCTACTAGTGCAGGTAACCAGCAAGAATGAGCATAATGTTTCTAAGATTATTAAATGCTGGAGAAGAAAGAAGTCTGTCTCTTGATCTCTGCATGTGTGGAGCAGTGTAAATAATGCTGCACATTGTCATAGCAACTCCAAAATAGGAGTGTTATGGGGAAAATAAGCGATGCTGTAATGGGATGAGGAAAAAAACACATAAAGTGACTTAACTCCAGAGCCTCCAGAGTGCTTTCTGGCAGCTTACAGCTTGGAGGGAAGGTCATGGCTTTACCTCCTAAGCAATGATGTCTCTTCTCTTCTTTTCACTCCCACAAAGTAGAAATGGAGTCTAAAACAAAGGCTTAAGAGGACTCTTTTGCCATAGCATGACTTCTAGTTCAAATCTCAATTTTACTGCTCAAAATAAAGCCCGATCTGCTTATTTAGTGAAGAAATGCGTTTTTCTGCTCAAGTTATAAAGAGATGTTTAAAATCCTGCCAAATTATACATCACTTCATTTTCATATTCCAGGGCCCTCTAATTCTGCACATTTGCTTGATCCATCTTTTCTTACACTTAAAAAAATGTCAGCTTTGAGTGCAGCTGAGGTTAACTTGCTTACTTGTGTTGAATTGATTTTGAGACTTAAGCATGCCTTTCTTGGAAGGATTTGTGCTGAGTGTGCAAACCATCCCTCAGACCACTCTTGAGCCAGGAGTGGAATCTGGCATCAGTGGGGTTACCTTTGTGTCTGTGGTTTTCCTTTTTTCCCCTCAAAGTGTCTCGGTGTTTTTACTTAGCTGCCAAAGGGGACACTATTCCTGTTATTCCAGGACATGGCACAGTTTGCACTCCAAACCGTGTCTGTCTCTGGATATGTATATGGGCTGAACCCAGGCTTCTCTGATGCCTGTTTTTTTTCCTGGGCTGTCTGTCCTCTGAGGACAGAAATACCTCACGCTTTCACATGCCAACCATGTAAATGCAGACTGCAGTACTGGATGGGCCCTACTCTTCTCTCTGATGGATGGGTACACGTAAAGAGATGGAAGGGAAAACATTTGACTCTGACTTGGCCCAGCTCTCTTTACCTAATCCCACTTGATTAAATGAGCACTCAATTGTGTGTGTGTGTGTTTAAATATTTCCAAAGCATCTGTGCTACCACTGCAAACTCCTGCATTTCTTCTTTCTTAGAAGATGAGATTGGGCTGTGTTGGGCCGTTTAACAAGGAACGGAGAAAGCACCAGCAGGGCTTGTGAGAGCAAGGGGGTATGGAGCTGGGCTGCAGCTGTTTGGATCCTACGGGCACAAGGGGCCCTGCACGTATTCACCACTGTGCAGATCAAGCCAGCAGTCATGGAGCGGACGCGAGGAGCCTGAGACGTGGGTCTAGCAATAAGGAAGTGTGTGCAGGGGCCAGTCCTCGGGGTCTCCTCTAGATACTTGGGGCTTGACAGGTCAGCCTTTGTGCAAAGCCCTGGGCAAACAAGGGGGAGGGAAACCCTGCCCTGCAGCCTCTGTAAAATAAAGAAACAAGAGACAAAGGTTGGGAGGGGAAAGTGAGGCCCAGAGAGGAAGAGGCTTGTACAAATGCTGCTGCTTTTCTAATTTTTTTCTTCTCTCTTTATAAAAATTGCCAAACTTAAAATGTTTGCTGGCTTATTCAGGTCACCAGAGTTACCTGTTCCTCTACCACAACCTGCTCAGGTATTGTATGGTGTTTACTGGGTTAAATATATTGCACGAGCAGCCCTCTTTTTTTTTTTT
>NW_010158137.1:0-3416 GCF_000695765.1 Mesitornis unicolor
GGGGGCTGGAGGGAGGCGTTGAGGCTCCCGGTTTCCGCTGGGGCTTGAAGATCCTCGCAGCTGCCTCGCCCTCTTTCGATCCTCCCTGCCAGCGGCCCCCGCGCCTCTGAGTGACACTTGGGAGACCAGGACCGGTTGGCTGGAAAGAGCTTGGCCCCAACGCAAAGCTGCCGGGACAGAGTAGTTTTCCCTCGGTTCGACATCCTCCCCATCCCATCTGTTGCCTCTGTCTTTGAAAGGTCTGGAGTTTGTTGCAGACGCCCCTTGCAGAGCAACTGAGCTGTCCCTCAGGCTGGCTGGGGCAGCAGCAAAGCTGAAAGAAAAACATCTTGGAAGAGGACCAGCGCTTTTTGTGCTGAAGCATGAGAGGAAGGGAAAAAAGGCACTCTCTTTCCCCATGTTTGATCCCTGGCATGTACTCTTTGAGAACACCTCCATTTCCCTCTGCTCATAGGGAATGGCTATGAACTCAAAAGGTTCAACCAGACAGCAGCTTGTAATAGCATACTTGTGCAAGGATAAAATCAGTATAATCTTTTCCTAAGCCACATATGTACCTACCACTTGCTTTTTGAGCAAATAAGCTTTACAGGACTGCTGAGGCCCTGAAAAATCCTCAAACTATTCTTTCCTGGCAACACAGGGCTGTGCCTCCTGGGCTTTTTGGTGAGAAGACCCAGCTGCTCTCACCTGTCAGGTTTGCAGTGCAGCACAGCCACAGCAGCTCTGGCATGTTGTCCTCTGCTCTGGAGCGGAGGAGATGCCAGCACTGGGTGCAGGGCTCAGTGCTTTTCTGTTTGGGGGGAAAACAGCTCAGGGCAGAGGTTTTCCTCTATCAAAGTGACAAAGTGTGCTTTGCCAAGAGCTGTGTTCCACGTGGGGGTGCGATCTCCACCCTCAAGCTACAAACATGAAAATACTCTTTCTTGGCAAAGGAACTCAAATAACAGAAGCAATTACAAAAGGAGTTTTGTGGCTTATGGAACCTGCTACATTTGAATTACAAAACCAAAGTCTGTCAATACAAAGCCAAACCAGGTAAGAAGTGGGATCCTGATATGTTAAGCATCTAGAGCAGACCAGATGTGAAACTCAGGCAAGCAGCTCCAGAAGGGGAATGCACAGTGCTGAATCAGAAGCCAGTAGCACGCAGAAAGATGTCAAAGGGACCCCACAGCAAACAGTATGCATAGGCCAGGGACCACCCCCACTGAAGAGAGAGACTGATCTGACCCTCTCTCTGAAATAGTTTAGGGGACCTTTGTGAAGCCACACTTGGAAGCCTGGAAAACCCTCCCATGCTTTGATAGGTGACCTAGATGTAGGAGTGGGAGAAGTGGCCACCTGCTGCTAAGAGCATCTCCCAGAGTGGGAGATCAAGTTCCAGTTCTGCTATTTACCAGACCCAGAGGAGTGCCCTAAGTCTGAGGATTATTCTTTGAGCAGAGCATCTTTCTTTTCTGCTGGACTGCTGAAGTAAGTCCACAGTGCAGGCAGACACAGCAGTCACAAGGGAAAGGGGGTTTAATTAGTTATCTGTAGCAACAAAATGTCAGACACAAAGGGTTCCTGGTGAAAACATCCTTAAGATATACCTTGATGGCACCAGCAGTATTCTCAGCTCACTTGCCAGAGCTAACCTTGGCTGAGTCTCCAGGAGCCAAGCTGGGGTGCTGTCCCTCCAGGTGACAACCCCATGTGTCGACTTGGGGCGCTGGGTCCCTGGGTGACAGTTCTAGGTCTAGGTGCTGAATCCTCTGGGGCACTGTTTTGGGCTGCTGCAGCCCCGGGTGCCATCTCGGGATGCTGATCCCCTGGATACCAGCTAGGGGCACTAAATTCCTGGGTGCAGACACCCTGTGTGCTGACTCCAGCTCCGGCTGCTGATCCCTCAGATGCCAGTTCAGGCTACTGTGCCCCCTGTGCTGGCTCTGGTCGCTGACACCCTATGTGCTGGCTCAGACCGCTGAGTCCTCTGTTACCCCCTCAGGGTGTTTACCCCATCCTGGGGCCCTGAGCCCCTGGGTGCTGGCTGGGGAACTGAGCCCCACCAGTGCAGGCTTGGGGCAATGACCCCCCAGGTGTGGTCTAGGGCCGCTGACCCCCTGTGTGCTGACTCGGGCGCTGAGTCCTTGGTTGCCAGCTCGGTCTCATGACTACCCAGGTGCCAACTTGGAGTTCTGATGCCCCGGGTACTGGCTTGGGGAAATGAGTCCCCAGATCCCAACTCAGGGTGCAGACCCCCTGGATGCTGATTTGGGGGCTCTGATCCCCTGGGTACTGATTTGGGGTGCTGACCCCTTGGGTGCCGGCTTGAGGCGCTGACTTGGGGCCCTGACCTCCATGGCACCAGCTCAGGGTGATCCCATCCGGTGATGACTTGGGTCACTGACCCTCCTCCCCCCCCAGTGCCAAGTCAGGGTGCTGACCGCTCGGATGCAGACCCTCTGGGTGTGTTCTGGGTGCTCTGACTCTGCGGGTGCTGTTTCAGTCGCTGACCCCTTCAGTGCCTAGTCAGGCCACTAAATCCCCGGGTCCTGGCTTGGAGCACCGACCTCTAGGTTGCCACGGTGGGGCGCTCACCCCTTGGTTGACATCTCAGTCCACTGACCTCCTGGGTGCTATTTCAGGGCACTGAGGCACCCAGGGACTCA
Source organism: Mesitornis unicolor (assembly GCF_000695765.1). Lineage (NCBI taxonomy): Eukaryota > Metazoa > Chordata > Aves > Mesitornithiformes > Mesitornithidae > Mesitornis > Mesitornis unicolor. Next base: position 2,655 of record NW_010158137.1, read on the forward strand.
GTGCCCTGATACAACAACTGAGAGGCCAGCACTCCAAGTTGGCACCTGGGCAATGAGCTGCACAAACTGGCACGCAGGGGGTCAGCACCGGGTGGGTCAGCGGCCCAAGTCAGCAGTATAGGTATATAGAAATATATATACACACATATACGTACACACACACACATATATAATAGATAAATAATGCCAGTAAATTTTGGCAAAGAGAGAGAAAAATCAACACAGAACTGGACACAGGGGTAAAATTTAAAGACTCACTGTTGAACTGCAGTAGGACTTGGATCCTTACCATGTGCCCAAGTCCAGCCTCACCTGCAGCCTTTTAAGTCATCAGCCCCATCCTAGTCACCACTCCTACCAGTTCTGCCCCAGCACCACATTTTGGACCTCAGTGGCCCAAACCAGCACCCGAGAGGTCAGCACCCACAACAGGCACCCAGGGGGTCAGTGCCCAAAGCTGGCATCCAGACACTTCAGAGCCCAGAGCCTGCACTTGGGGACTCAGCACCCCGAGGCCGCACCCAGGGTGGATAAGCAATCTGCGCTGGCACCAAGGCCTAAGCACTCAGAGTCAGCACCGCGGGGGACAGCGCTTACAGATGGCACCCAGGGGAATGAACAGCCTAAACTGGCACCCGAGGGGGTCAGCGTTCCAAGTCGGAACCGGTGGGGGTCAGCACCCGGAGATGACACCCAAGAGGGTCAGTGCCCCGAGATGGCCCCCAGGGGGTCAGCAGCCCAAATCAGCAGTATAAAGATATA
>NW_010158138.1:0-472 GCF_000695765.1 Mesitornis unicolor
CAGGTGTCAGCCGAGCCGGAATGCGGGGGGTGGGGGGGAAGGCGGAACTTGGCTGGGAAAGGGTTAGAAAGGCGAGATTTGCAGTGGCTCGGTGTGTGTGTCTCTGTGTGTGTGTGTCTGTGCCTGTGCGCACAACTATTGTGGTTTGAATAAAATCTCCCCTTTGGCAGCAAGAAAGCTGGATCAGCACTGGGAGGAAGAGAGGGATGAATAAGAGGCAAAGGAAAGGCTGATGTGAACTTTTATGGCTTCTGGGAGCAAGGCACGGTGTTGTCCGCGGGGAGCCTGGCGAGCAAAAGCAAGGCTCTGCAGTCACCTTTTGGCTGGTGTTGAAAGGTACCAGCAGGAACGAAAATGAGGATGTTTAGGGGCGGAGAGGGGGGAGAGAATCACTTGTGGAGGATGACAGAGGAGGAGACGGGAGGTACGGTCGGGAAATAAAAAGCCGTGTTTCCCACCAGCCTTTTGGGGA
>NW_010158139.1:0-1178 GCF_000695765.1 Mesitornis unicolor
GGGGACCCTGGGGCAGATTTGTGGGGGCTTAAGGCAAATTTGGGTGGTTAGGAACAGAATTGGGGGGCCCTGGGGCAGATTTGGGGGCCCTGGGGCAGATCAGTGAGGGCTTAGGGCACATTTAGGAGGCCCTGGGGCAGATTTGTAGGGGCTTAGAGCAAATTTCAAGGCCCTGGGGCAGATTTGGGGACCCTGGGGCAGATCTGTGGGGCCTTAGGGCAAATTTTGGAGGCCCTGGGGCAGATTTGGGGACCATCGGGCAGATTTGGGAGGCCCTGAGGCACATCTGGGTGCCCTGGGGCAGATCTGGGAGGTCCCAAGGCAAATTTGGATGGTTAGGGGCAGATCTTGGGGGTCTTGGGGCAAATTTGGAGGCCCTGGGGCAGATCAGTGAGGCCTTAGGGCACATTTAGGAGGCCCTGGGGCAGATTTGTGGGGGCTTAGAGCAAATTTTGGAGTCCTGCAGATTTGGGAGGTCCCAAGGCAAATTTGGGTGGTTAGGGGCAGAATTGGGAACCCTGGGGCAGATTTGTAGGCCCTTGGCCAGATCAGTGAGGCCTTAGGGTAAATTTTGGAGGCCCTGGGGCGGATTTGGGGACCGTGGGGCAGCTTTGGGGGGGCTCTAGGGCACCTTTAGGTGCTATGGGGCAGGCTTGGGAAGCCGTGGGACAAACTGGGGGCGCTCAATGAGCAATGTTGGGGTGCGGGGCTGCTCCCCAACCAGGCCATGGGGCTTGGCCTCCCCCTCCTGGCTTAATGAGGGGATGTGGGGCAGCCCCACAACCAAAACCCAGCCCCAAACCGAGCTCCCAGCCCCACATCCTCACGATTTTGGGGGAGCCACAGGAGGAAGCATCCAGCACGAGGAGCTGCCCCTCGTTAAGACGCCGGTGTCGTTACCCCTAACGAGGTGCGTGCCCCGCTCCCCCCGAGTCCCCTTCGAGTGCCAGCCCCCAATTTTTGCCGATATCGGGGTCAAAAAAATCCCATCCAGAAGCGGTTGGGGTGGAACTTGCTCTGCTTACGGGGTGGAAAAAGCCATTTTTATGCAACAAGAGTTCAAAAAAAGAACCCCCCCCCTCCTCCATGTGCTCATTTCCTTCCTGGGTGATGAAATTCAGCCCCCAAAAAACAAATCCTCTTCTTCTTTTCAGCTGCAAAACCCAACCCTTTGCTGG
>NW_010158139.1:1296-1806 GCF_000695765.1 Mesitornis unicolor
GTTCAGGGCTCTCTCGTAGAAACCGCAGCTGCTCCCGCGCTCGCCCCGGCCCCGTTGGGCTTCGTATCCCACCCGGATGAGGGCTCCCCAAAACTCAGCTGCTTCGCCCCCCGGCGTTACACCGGCAGCACCTTCGAGCTCTTCGCGGCGGGTGCTGCGCTGCAAAGCGTGGTGGCCGAACCAGATCAGCACCGAGTGGATTTCACCCTGGACCGCGCCGATTCCCGCTGCTACCGGTGCCGTTACCGGAGCTTGGACGCCGGCGCTTGGCAACTGTCGGCGTTCAGCGCCGAGATCGCCGTCACCGGTGCGTGGGGACGGTGGCGTGGGGCTGGCGGTGGCGTTTGGGGCGCGTTGGGAACGCCGCTGACCCCCGCTTTGGGTGGTTTTTCTCCTCAGATTTGGGTGACGCTGGGTGTCACCCCCCCACTGACGGCCCCTTACCGACCTCCTCCACGCTGCAGCAAGGTACCGGCTCCGGGGCAGCGCTGCGGGGGTGGGGGCGGGGGG
>NW_010158140.1:0-2141 GCF_000695765.1 Mesitornis unicolor
CTTTTGGCTCAGGGATTTCTTGCGTCCCTGGGAAGCCAACGTTTGCCACCAGGCTTTGTCTGGAGCTCCCCACAGCCTGGTTTCAATTTGGCAAACATTGAACTCTAACTCACACAAGAAAGGGGCTTAGACTGAAAATCCTTGCTGGATTTCTCCTTCCAGGGGAAGTGCTTCTGTAGCCAAAGCAAGCTTTGGGCTGTGTTGTTCTGAGTTTGTCTAAATCATCCACGTTCGCCTCCAATTTTCGTGGCAGCTGGAAGGAGCCTTCTCCCCAATGGAAACGGTCAAGCTCTTCTCCCACACCAAACATGCTAAGACTGACGACTATTTCTGGCTCTTGTCTTTTCTATTCAGCCAACTTGTAGCCCCACAAAGCTTCTCGTCCAGGGCTTCCTTGATTCCCTGGGAAGCCAACGTTAGCCACATCTTTGGGCTGTGCCATTCTTTGTTTGGCTCGCTCGTCCACGTTCACGTCCAATTTTCGTGGCTGCTGGGAGGTGCCTTCTCTCCAATGAAAAAGGTCAAGCTCATGTGCCACACTAAAGATGCTATGACTGAAGACTGTTGCTGACTCTTGTCTTTTCTATTAAGCCAATCTGTCACCCTACAAAGCTTTTGCTTCAGGGATCTCTTGCTTCCCTGGGAAGCCAACGTTTGCCACCAGGCTTTCTCTGTAGCTCCCCACAGCCTGGTTTCAATATGGCAAATGTTTGACTCTTACTCACACCAGAAACCTGTTAGGACTGAAAGCCCTTGCTGGATTTCTCCTTCCATGCGAAGTGCTTCTACAATCAAACAAACGATCTTACATAGCCAAACAAATCTTTGGGCTGTGCAATTCTCTGTTTGGTTATCTCATCCACGTTCACCTCCAAGTTTCGTGGCTGCTGGTAGGAGCCTTCTCTCCAATGGAAATGGTCAAGCTCTTCTCCCACACCAAAGATGCTAGGACTGAAGACTGCTGCTGGCTCTTTTCATCTCTACAAAGCAAATTTCTAGCCTCAGAAAGCCTTTGTTTCTGGGATTTCTTGCTTCCATGGGAAGCCAACGTTTGCCACCAGGCTTTCTCTGTAGCTCCCCACAGCCTGGTTTCAATATGGCAAATGTTCAACTCTAACTCACACCAGAACGAGGTTTGGAGTAAATGGTCTTTCTGGATTTCTCCTTCCAGGGGAAGTGCTTCTGTAGTCAAACAAAGCTTTGAGCTGTGCCATTTTGTGTTTGGCTACCACGTCCACGTTCGCCTCCTATTTTCGTGGCTGCTGGTAGGAGCCGTCTCTCAAACGGAAACGGTTAAGATCTTCTCCCACACTAAAGATGCTAGGACTGAAGACTGTTGTTGGCTCTCGTCTTTTCTATTAAGCCAATTTGTAGTTTCACAAAGATTTTGGTACAGGGATTTATAGCTTCCCTGAGAACCAAACGTTTGCCCCATTCTTTCTCTGGAGCTGCCCACAGCCTGGTTTCAATATCGCAAATGATGAACTCTAACTCACACCAGAAAGGGGTTTGGATTAAATGGTCTTGCTGGATTTCTCCTTCCATGGGAATTGCTCCTGTAGTCAAACATAGCTTTGGGCTGTGCCTTTCTGTGTTTGGCTACCACGTCCGGGTTCGCCTCCAATATTCCTGGCTGCTGGCAGGAGTCGTCTCTCAAACAGAAACGGTTAAGATCTTCTCCCACACTAAAGATGCTAAGACTGAAGACTGCTGCTGGCTCTCGTCTTTTCTATTAAGCCAATTTGTAGTCTCACAAAGATTTTGGTACAGGGATTTATAGCTTCCCTGAGAATCAAACGTTTGCCCCCAATCTTTCTCTGGAGCTGCCCACAGCCTGGTTTCAATATCACAAATGTTCAACTCTAACTCACACCAGAATGGGGTTTGGACTAAAAGCTCTTCCTGCATTTCTCCTTAACTAAAAAAACTAAAATAACTTCAGCTAATGCTTAAAGAACTGAAAAAGTTTACAATAAGTAGAATAAAACAAAACTCAGCACTTGTGACTTAACAGGAGCCAGCAACAATCTTCAGAGTCATCACATCTTTGGTGTCGCAGAAGAGCTTGACCTTTTCCATTGGAGAGACGGCTCCTACCAGCAGCCACGAAAATTGGAGGCGAACGTGGACGAGATAGACAA
>NW_010158141.1:0-904 GCF_000695765.1 Mesitornis unicolor
GGGGGCAGCTGGGACCATCAAGGGAAACTTAAGCCCCTGCAGAGAAAATAACGATCGTATCGAGCACGAAAAGCAAACACGGACCCCCCGGGGGTGCTCACACAGCAGGAGGGGGGGCGGCCACCCCGGGGAGGGGGGAGGCTGCGGGACCGAATCTACTGCCCCAGCCCCTCCATGCAAGGGTTCTCCCATCGCTGCCTGGGTCTGAGAGCTCATGCAAGGGCTCTCCCATCGCTGCCTGGGTCTGAGAGCTTGGAGCTGATTTTGGGTCTGCTCCATCTCCATCCTGCGCCTCTTCGTGACCCAACTCTCCAAGACCCCTCCAGTCAACGGCTGGGGAAGGTCAGGGGAAGAAACCCCGACACCGCTTCGAGGAAGAGTTGCAGACAATCTTCTGCTCAGTTGTCCGTGTCCGGGAGGCGTGGGGATCGCTGTGTTCAAGCTTTTTAATCTCCATTCTAATTTGCAAGTCATAAAGAGAGACACTGTGCAGCCCACACTCTGGCGTTTAATTCCTTGTCACCCCAACCGTGCCAGTTTAACCCTCGCTCACTTGCCTCGGTGCTTCTTTCAAGCAGTCACCATCTCTGGATGCATTTAACAGCCATCTAGATGTGGTGCTCAGGGACATGGTTTAAAGTTGGATAGATAGTTAGAAGTTAGATAGCATGGGAGAGTTAGACAGTGGTTGGACTTGATGATCTTAAAGCTCTTTTCCAACCATAACAACTCTGTGGTTCTTATACTCAGCCCTTACTACCACCCCCTCTGTGAAATGTGCCTGTCCAGACACATCAGTGTCCCACTGGCACCACATGTTAGTTATTATAATAACTAAGTTATTGTACTAATCAAGTTAGTTATTACAATAACTACATCACTACTACGTGGTTCTAACACTCTT
>NW_010158141.1:942-1420 GCF_000695765.1 Mesitornis unicolor
GCAGGAAGAGTGGAAAAAACACCCCCCAACCCTGCCTCCTTTGTGGTGCTTGGTTGGGTGGTGGGAGGGAGGATCACAGAACCACAGAGTCATTGAGGTTGGGAGAGACCTCCAAGATCACCCAGTCCAACGTCAACCCAACCCCACCATGGCCATAAACCACGTCCCCAAGTGCCACATCCACACGGTTTGTGAACCCCTCCAGGGATGGGGACTCCACCACTGCCCTGGGAAGCCCCTTTCAGCGCCTGATAACCCTTTCAATGAATAATTTTTTCCTAATATCCCATCTAACCCTCCCCTGGCACAATTTCAGGTCATTTCCTCTTGTCCTATCACCAGTTACATGGGAGACGTAGGGTTTTTTTCCCAGCCCTGCCCCCTTGGCCAGAACCCCCTTGTCCCTTGGTACGGGGGAGGCACATTTGGGGACCCCCTCCAAGGCTGTGCGGTGCGGGGGGCACAAAGCCTGGTCCCA
>NW_010158142.1:0-1623 GCF_000695765.1 Mesitornis unicolor
TGGGCTGATCCCGGTGCCTCCTGGGGTTGGTTCTGGTTCCCCGCGGTGCTGATCCCGGTGCCCTCTGGGGTGGTTCCGGTTGCCTGGGGCTGATCCCGGTGCCCCCTGGCGTGGTTCTGGCTCCTCCGGGGCTGATCCCGCTGCCCCCTGGGGTGGTTCCGGCTCCCCCGCGGCTGATCGGCGTTCCCCGGGGCTGGTTCTGGCTCCCCCCGTGCTGATCCCGGCTCCCCCGGTGCTCAAATCGGTTCCCCCAGGCCCTTTGCAGGGGATCACCCTTTTCCCCCTCCTCCCCAAAACAGTGGAGCTTTGCCCCAGGATCTGCCGTGTCACACTGAGCTGCCCCCACTCCGGTTCTCCTCTCCGGGAGGGTGTTGGTTTTGGGGCTTTTTTGGCTTTTTCTGGCTGTTTTCAGGCCGATAAAAAGCAATGGTAAGTTGCAGTTCTGTGCTGCACAGCTGAAAGGCAGCAAAGAAGAACTTGGAGGGCACGGGGAGCTGGTAACGAGCAGAAAATACCCAAAGTTGTTCCTCAGAAAAGCCAGGCACAGGCTCTAGTTTTATGCTTGAAGTACCTTGCCCTCAGAGTTGGAACCAGAAGTGCAGGAAAGGGATGGCAAACACCTTTCTCCTAGCAAATATTTAATTTATTGATGAAAAAACCCACGTTGTATTTGGAAACCGTGCACCTTCCGTGTTCTCCTTCAAGGAAGTGAAGGAAAACGAGCGAACCACAAGACCTTGAGGTGCCAAATGTGGCCACAGCCTTTTCTTTTTTTGGCCAAAACCCCATAATCCTGCTGGTTTTTACTGGGCAAAGAGCTGGGATTCGGTACCGACCTGATGTGGGATGCTGTCTGCAGCATCGCCTTTCAAAAAAACAAGCCTTAACGCTGTCACTTGCTCTTATTTCCCCACAGGTCAATGTGGGGTGCGTGCCGAAAAAGGTAAGGGCGCTTTCGGCTCCGCCACGGGGTGGGTCCAGTTTGGGTGGCTGCCGGATTTGGGGAGGTATTGGCACAGAGAGGAAGGAGCGGGGAGGAAGCAGAGGCCCGAAAATGTGTTGAGCAATGGGGATGATGTGAAGCCCTTGGATGCCATGGGCAGGGGTTCGGCATGGGGAAGTGTTTTTTGGGGTGTCTCCCCGAAATCTGAGCGCTGTTTTTTGTGGGCAGGTGATGTGGAACACGGCCGTCCACGCCGAATTCATCCATGACCATGCTGATTACGGCTTCGAGACGCCCGGCTTCAAGTTCAACTGGAGGTAGCGGAGGGAAAAAGGGATGGGAAAGCAATCCCTGCCCGCTTTGGGGCATCCTCGGGGAGGTTTTATTTTGGGGTTTGGGTGCCACGGAGCGAAGGGATCGGCCGTTCCCCGTAGGGTCCTCAGCCTGCAGTGACCCCGCTCTCTTGCAGGACCATCAAGGAGAAGCGCGACGCCTACGTGCGGCGCCTGAACGAGATCTACGAGAGCAACGTCACGAAGGTGAGGGTTAGAAATCCCAATTCTCCCCCTCCTCCGCTGGATTTTTGGCCGCTTCTCCAGCCCGAAAAGGGGGTTTCCTCTCCCTTGCGCAGGCTCGCATCGACATCATCCGCGGCTACGGCAAATTCACCGCCGACCCCC
>NW_010158142.1:1640-4706 GCF_000695765.1 Mesitornis unicolor
GACGGGAAGAAGTACACGGCTCCTCACATCCTCATCGCCACGGGCGGGCACCCGGCCATGCCCCCCGACAGCGAAATTCCCGGTGAGCCCCACGAAATTCCCCGCTGGGGGGGAGTTTTTTGGGGAGGCGCGGGTGGGAAACGAGCTCTGCTTTGCAGGTGCCAGCCTGGGCATCACCAGCGATGGCTTCTTCGACCTGGAGGAGCTGCCCAGGTAAAATGAGGCTCATTTTTAAGCCCCCCCCCCCGGATGCCGGCCCCGCTCGCCCCCTCCATGGTCTCGTCCCTTCTCCGCAGGCGCAGCGTGGTTGTGGGTGCTGGTTACATCGCGGTGGAAATTGCGGGGATCCTCTCCACGCTGGGCTCCAAATCCTCCCTGCTGATCCGTAAGGACAAGGTAACGCCACCAAATGGACCCCCCCAATGTCCCAACCCGCCATGGGGTGGCGCAGGACGGGGTATTTTGGGGTGAGAAGGAGAGTATCAGAGCTCTACCAGCTGCATTTCGGCATTGCCCGGCATTTCCACCCGATACCTTGAGCTTTTATTTCATGTCTTGACTTGAAATGAGAGAAAACAAAAGAAAATGAAAGGAAAAACAAACAGAGGAGAAGTTTGCCATGAACCAGCTCCACCCCAAACCTCTCGGGGGCAAGGATGGGGAGCGGGCGCAGGGAAATGGTGGAGGACGGAGGGGTGCTGGGCAGCGTCCCCCTCCTCTGACGGGGCCAGGGGGGGTCCCTGTGCAGGTGCTGAGGACATTTGACTCCCTGATCAGCTCCAACTGCACCCAGGAGCTGGAGAGCAGCGGGGTGGACGTCTGGAAGCACACACAGGTAGGGATCTGTGGGGGGCTGGACCCGGGCCTGGGGGGACACTGGCTTTTGACACGCTCGCTGGGCATCCCCAGCCAAAAGCCATCATGGCCTCCTCCCGTTGTTCCCCACAGGTTAAAGCGGTCACCAAGTCTCCCCAGGGGCTGCTGGAGGTGACGGTGACCTCCTTGGCGCCTGGCCATAAGCCGTCAGAGGGGGTGATCCGGGACGTGGACTGCCTGCTGTGGGCTGTGGGCCGGGAGCCCAACACCCCGGCGCTTGGCCTGGACCGAGTGGTGAGAGGGTCCCTGTGGGTCTCCAGGGGGGTTTTCGAGGTCCCCATGGGGCCGGTGACACCCTTTGGCTAGGACACGTGCCGAGGTGGCTCCCGTTTGCCGTGGCAGGGCGTGGAGGTTGACACCAAGGGCCACGTGGTGGTGGACGAGTACCAAAACACCACCCGCAGAGGGGTCTACGCCATCGGGGACGTCTGTGGGAGAGCCCTCCTCACCCCCGGTACCGCGGCCGCGCTCCCTCGTGGTGTCCCCCACACCACGGCCCCTTGTCCCCGCACCACGGCTCCTTATCCCCACGCCACAGCCCCTCAGGCTGCCCCCATCCCTCTCCGCAGTGGCCATCGCGGCCGGCCGAAAGCCGGCGCACCGGCTCTTCGAGGGCAAGCCAGAGTCGCGGCTGGACTACCACAACATCCCCACCGTCGTCTTCAGCCACCCGCCCATCGGCACCGTGGGCCTCACCGAAGGTGGGGAGGGCACAGCTCAGCTCCGAGCTGCCGCTTCGGCGCTGGGGAAAACGGCTCCAGGCCTCCCAAAAATGTACTGGGGGTTCTGGTGCATCCCGTCGAGGTCTGTGCCGTGTCTTCTGCCGCAGACGAAGCCGTGGCGGCACACGGGAGGGACAACGTGAAGGTCTACGGCACCTCCTTCACCCCCTTGTACTACGCCGTCACCCGGAGGAAGGTGAAGTGCGTCATGAAGCTGGTGTGCGTCGGCAAGGAGGAGAAGGTGTGTGGAGGAGGAAATGAAAGGAAAAAACCTTACAAAATTAAACGGGGGGTGCAGCCCAAGGATGCAGGGAGGCGTCCTTGGCACCTCGTGGTCTGCTCGGGTCTTGGGCTGGGATCCATCTCCTGGATTTTGGGGGTGCTGGGTCCCACTCGGCCTCTTTGCTTCTCCCCCTGAAGGTGGTGGGACTGCACATGCAAGGGCTGGGCTGCGACGAGATGCTGCAGGGCTTCGCCGTGGCCAACCACCAAGGCCGATTTGGACAACACGGTGGCCGTTCACCCCACCTCTGCCGAAGAGCTGGTGACGCTGCGCTGAGGGGGGCCTGGGGGAAAGGGGTTTTATGTGTCTTAAAAATTAAAATGCCTTAACGTCAGCCGAGTGGCAATGTCTGGAGTCGGTGTGACTTGATTTGGGGTGGAAAATAAATGTGGTGATGGTGGGAAGTCTGTGCCTTTCACTTTGTGGGGGCTGTCTCTGGCCATAGGGTGGTTTTTTGGGAAGGGCTTTTGGTGGCTGGGGAGGACCCCAGCCATTCCTGGCCCTGGGGGTGTGTGAGGAGCAGCCGAGCGGGGCAGAATGGGTGGGTGCTGGTGGGTACTGGGGCTTTGCTGTGACGTCTCCATCCTGGCCAGGAAAACCCATACATATAAATAATATATATAGAAGCCATATATACCCATATATATATATATATAAACCCATATGTTTAAACAGGATATTGGACTCCTAGGGGCTCAAATGCAAGTAAAACCCCGAATATCAGTGGTGTACTCCGTTATCCGTATCAGTCTTTGGAAAAATTACGATTTTCAAGGGTAATTGCTAATTGAAGCACAAAAGGTTTCCTCTGGGCTTGCCACAGACGGCCCTCAGGCACATGAGAGGAGTCAGCTGGAGTTAATTGCTCCGTTTTAATCACGGTGACTTTACCCTCCCAGTTAATGAGCTGTAATTATTGGCATTTTGACAGGTTGGGGTTTTGGTTTTTTTCCCTTTTAAAAGACGACTTTTGTCACTTTATTTTAAGACATAACAGTGTTTCTGAGATTTGCCCTGCACTTCAGAGCCAGAGAAACCATCAAAGCGTCTAAGACCCGAAAAGCAGGGACGCAGCGGCACAGCGTGGGGAGCTGAGTGACCACAGAAGCCTCAATTTTCGGGGGTAATCGGGAAAAAAAAAGGTCGCCCCGGTAGGATCTCGGTCCAAGGCTGCCCTTGGGGGCC
>NW_010158143.1:0-655 GCF_000695765.1 Mesitornis unicolor
CAAAAACCCCCAAAGCCCCCCCCAAAAAACCCTCAAACCCCCCCCAAAACCTCACTGGAAGTTGAGCGTGTTGGAATAAAGGTGCAGAGCGGCGCGGTTGCTGTGGACCAACAAATGGGGGGGCCGGGGTTATTTTTTGGGGCTGCACCCCCCCCAAAATCGATTTGCGACCTGGGGGGGGGGCCGCTCAGCGGGGTTTGGGGGGGGGTCTCCCGACCTCTTGCGGACGTGGAGGGAGACGTATTTGGCGTTGAAGTTCTCGATCATGGCGCGGGACGCTTGGTCCATCAGCTTCTGCGCCAGCCCCAGGCGCCGGTGCGAGCGCTTCACCGCCTGGGTTTGGGGGGAAAAAAGCACTTGGGGTACCCCAAAAACCAACCGGGGTACCCCAAAAAGCCACCTGGGGTAGCCTAAAGTGACCCAGATGTTCAATACCCCATGATTCACCCCTAAAAAAGGCCTCGAAAGGTTCAAAAAAGGACCTAAAAGTGCTTCAAGTGACCCCCAAAATCCTTCAGGGAGACCCTAAAAGGTCTCAAGGGACCCCAAAACTCCTCCAAGAGCACCCCAAAGTGGTCAGAGCCCCCCAAATTCCTTCAAGAGCCCCCAAAGTCCTCAAGGATGACCCCAAGACCCCCAAAGTGACCCCCTAAAC
>NW_010158144.1:0-6643 GCF_000695765.1 Mesitornis unicolor
GGGCGGGCGAGCGGCGGTGACTTTCTGGGGACACCGTGGGAATGCTTTCTCCGGGGTGCCACCCCGATTGAAGTCCCCACACTAGTCCTGCGTGCTCCCGACACTGCTGAGTGCGTGCTGGGGGGAACACGGTGGGCAAGGCAGCTCTGGAGGTGATATGTGATGGTTTTCTGTAGGGCACATCGCCCAGCTCGATTCAACCACCAATTTGAGCAACTAGGGAAACTGGAGTTACTGGGAAGAGTTTTTTGGACGCTGTGCCCTTGGCCCCACTCATTCCAGTGTGGCAGTGGAAGGATGCTTATGGGCTGGGGGGACTCCTGCCCGCACCTCAATAAACTGGGGGCCATCCAGGGCTCATTTCCCATCTCCCCTTTCAGGGTGGCTTTTGACTTTGCAAATCTCCAGTTCCAGGAGCTAGGGGATCACGGTGCCCTTCGCTAAACTGGATAAAGGAACATTTGAGGGGGTGACAGGTAAAGGCGACCCCTGCAACTCTGGCAGGTGCTGGCACAGACCTGCAAGGAATATTTCGCGGTTATTGGGTGTTTTTAGGGCCCTGGCTGGTGACTTTTGGGGTGGATGAGGAGGCACAGAGGGGCAGCTCCAAAGAAGGGAGCAGGGCTCAGCTCACACCAAGCACAGGGGAGGCCTATTTATAGCCAAAAATGTCTGTGGAGTGTCAGCACGTGTGTGTGTCACCACTCAGGGTTAGGTGACATGGGAGAGTTGTGGCATGGCTGGCATCTGCGCCAACTCCGGCCATGGGGAAACCCAAATCTTTGCCCGCTGGGTGAGAGAGTGGCCAGGAAGCCACGGCCAGAGCTGGGCATTGCTGGCCCGAGGAGCTGTGCTGTGCTGTGCCCAATGACCCCATGCTGGGCCAAGTGGCCGTGCTGAGCAGGGCCATCTGCTCCCGGCCCTGGCCATGCACTAGGAAGGCAGTCGGTTGCTGGGGGGCTGTGAGGATGCCCCCCAGCTTCTGCCACTTCCCAACGGGGCTCCACCAGGAGCATGGCTGACCGCTGGTCTGGTGGAGATGCAAAATAAAAATGTTAACGGGTGAAGCAAAGCAGCCAGGATGATGTCAGGCAGCGGGCACCCCAGGGACTCACCAGACTGCAAGTGGAGGTGATGGGGCAGCTATTTCAGGTTGTTTTGGGGAACCCTGATGGGCTTTCATGCACCGGCCACTGGTGTTTCAGCAGCACGCTGCAGTGGCGAAGGCTGAGCTGGAAAAGGGGCTTGAGGATGCCGCGTGTGGCAGGCACAGAAGCGCTGCCCTGGCTGCTCTCAGGGTACGGGGGGGATGTCACCCGGGCCTGGCGGGGGGACCTTGGCAGCGGCACGGTGCCAGCCCCTCACCGGGAAGTGCTGATTCACGGCGCTGAGCTGCCGGCCGGGGAAGGCAACGCTGCCCTGGCTGCAGGATGCTCGTGGCAGGGCCGGCATCCCGGCACTCCTGGCTTTCCTCTCGCCAAGCGGGCAGAATGCCAGTCCCCAGGTGGTGGGTGCCGCTGGCAGTGTGGCTTTGCCAGACTGGGAGGTTTGGAAGGCAGCGGTGCGGCAGAGGGAGATTTAAAGGGTTGGTGAGCACCCGCGCTCGAAACACACGCTGACAGCTCCCTTGGGCACCACTGTGGCTCCCTTCAGCGCGATCTCCTCCCCCTCCTCCTCCTCCTCCTTCTTCTTCCTCCTCTCATGCTCATGGTCGTGGCCTTGCTGTTGTTGTGGTGGTGTGGGGGAGGCCCAGCCAAGGCCAAGGTCTCCTGCTGGGATGGCAGCACTGGGCTGCAGCACGCCACAGAGACCTGACACAACTCATCAAACCCAGCCCATTCATGGTGCCTGAGATGAGGGTGCCCAAATTTAGGCTTCTCCAGAGGTTTTTGCTGCAGGACAGGAGGGCTGCAAGCCTCACTCTTGCACACACTTGCATGGCCTTGCACACTCTCGTGTCCCTTCTTGCATGCATTCTCATCTCCTTGCTTGCACATGCATGCTCCTGCGTGTCCTTGCTCACATGCGTGTGCTTTTACACACTGTCACACTCCTACAGGTCCTTGCTCACACTTGTGTGCTCTGGCGTGCTCCTGCATGTCCTTACTCTCATGTGCGTGCTCTGGCACACTCCTGCATGTCTTTGCTCACATGTGCATGCTTTTACACGCTCCTTCATGTCCTTGCACGCTCTGGCACTCTCTTGCATGCAGCCAGCTCCCAAGCCTGTGTGGCTGCGATTAGGGTGCGCAGACAGGGCCCAACCCAGTCCTGCCAGCCCCGATAAAGCTCGCCTGGCCTCCAGCTGCCCAGGGGGTCCCCGAGGGGGTGGGTGGCCACGGGCTCATGGGGACACGAGGGGTTTGGGGGCACCTGGGGTTTCCCCCAGCTGCACCGTGCACCCACAGCTGAGGGCTCCTGGCAGCTCTGGGGTGCTGGGGAAGGTTCTGGCCAGGGTGCTGGCTGTGGGGAGCCCCAGCCTGGCTTCCCACACCCCTTGGGGGCCTCAGCAGCCTCCTCTCACCCTGCCGACAGCTGCTCACAGGCATTTTTAGATACCGGCCATGTCCTATCTGTGTCTCAAATGTCCCCGGGGGTGGGTGGCCCCCCCACCGGCAGCTGTCACCCGCTTTCTGCCACCGGTGCCGGCGAAGCCCCTTCATGACACAGGCATTGGGGTGGGTGTGAGCAGCACCCACTTCCCCCAAGGGCACTCAAGGGTTGGGAGGGTGCCCCTGAGGACCTGGCCCCGGATGCTGGGTGGGCAGGCAGGACCCAGGTGGGAAGCACCTCTGTAAGTAGCCGTCGGCATGACTCGGCACAGTGGTCTGCACCAGCAGGGTGAGTCCCTGAGCGTGCAGCACCCGGGTGCCCCCCAACACCTGGGTGGTAGTGAGGCTAAATCCCTCTGAGCAGCTTAACCAGCAGCTCTGAGCCGCAAATCCCCACGTGCAGCAGGGATGGCAAACTGCCACGGCGATACCAATACCCAGGGCCCCCACTCTTCCCCAGGGGCTTCTTGCCGGTAGCCAACGGCCACCCAGCCGGGGGACACCAGGACCATGACCTCGGCAAATGACTACGAGCAGCTGGAGCTGCAGCAGCAGTACAGCCGCATCAATGTCCGCTGGGATGCCTCCGACGATGAGCTGGACAATGACAACAGCTCGGCACGCCTCTTCGAGCGCTCCCGCATCAAAGCCTTGGCAGGTCAGGGAAGGGTCTTGGGTCCCATCAGTCCTCCTGGTTTGTCAGTGCTGCTGGGCTGGTGCCACGGTGCCTGCTTTTGTTGCAGACGAGCGGGAGGCTGTGCAGAAAAAAACCTTCACCAAGTGGGTGAATTCACACTTGGCTCGCGTCACCTGCCGCATCTCAGACCTCTACATGGACCTCCGGGACGGCCGGGTGCTCATCAAGCTGTTGGAGGTGCTGTCAGGAGAGCTTCTGGTAGGACTCCCATCCAACTGGGACCCGTGCCATGCCATGCCCTACTGTGCTATGCCCCACCATGCTATGCCTTGCCCCGCAATTCCTCAAAACCTCTGGTTCTCAACCAAAGCTGTTGCTCTTGATGTTGAACCAAGGCTCCAGCAGGGTTGGGGTGGCAGCAGAGGTGTGGGGGTGTTCTTGGGTAGGGATGGGGGTGCTCTGCGTGGAGAGGAGGGTGCTGAGCGCTGTCATGTCCCAGCCCAAGCCCACCAAGGGCCGGATGCGGATCCACTGCCTGGAGAACGTGGACAAGGCTCTGCAATTCCTGAAGGAGCAGAAGGTGCACCTGGAGAACGTGGGTTCCCATGACATTGTGGATGGCAACCATCGGCTTGTACTCGGCCTCATCTGGACCATCATCCTCCGCTTTCAGGTGGGGGGCACCCCATGGCTGATTCTTAAGCAGGAGCTTTCCTCCATGGATGTCCTCTTCCAACCCCAGGATGTCCTTTTGCCCCCAGATCCAGGACATCGTTGTGCCAACAGACGAGAAGACACTCTGTGCCCGGGACGCGCTGCTGCTCTGGTGCCAGATGAAGACGGCAGGGTAGGTGGTGGGACCCATATCCCACCGTGCCAGGGACCGGCAGTGCTTGGTGGGTGACAGTGACACCCTGTCCCCATTGCAGGTACCCTCATGTGAACGTCACCAACTTCACCTCGAGCTGGAAGGATGGGCTGGCCTTCAATGCCCTCATCCACAGGCACAGGTAGGCAGCACGATGGTGGGCACTGGGACATGCTGGGGCAGCGGTGGCACCGGGGAGTGTTCCACAGGTGCATCACTGCTGTCCTGCACCCTCTGTCCCCAGGCCAGAGCTGGTTGACTTCCAAAACCTGACCAAATCCAACGCCCGGCACAACCTGGAGCACGCGTTCAGTGTGGCAGAGCGGCATCTGGGCATTACCCCGCTCCTTGACCCTGAAGGTGAGGCTGCTGCCGCCGCCCCTCCTGCCTCAGTTTCTCCTTTGCGCCCTGGGACATACCCAGGCCCCATGGAGGGATGAAGATGTTTCCACCCTGTGGAAGGGGGGTCTTGGTGGGAGCAAGGGGGAACATCATGAGGCTGTGGTGGCCCATTACCACTGGGACTGGTGTGGCACCCCAGGGTGCTGCTGGGGCCCTGTGGATGCTGGGTCGGGACTGATGCCTCTCCCTCATGCTGGGCAGATGTGTTCACGGAGAACCCTGACGAGAAGTCCATCATCACCTATGTGGTGGCCTTCTACCACTACTTCTCCAAGATGAAGGTGCTGGAGGTGGAGGGCAGGCGTCTGGGCAAGGTAGGGGATGGCATTGAGGTGGGGGGCAGGTTTTGCTGGGGTGCCAGCACCCCATGCTCACCACTGGCCCCACCACAGGTCATTGAGCATGCTAAGGAGACGGAGAGGATGATCGAGGGCTATGGGGGGCTGGCCTCTGACCTGCTCACCTGGATCGAGCAGACCATCGCCTCCCTCAACAGCCGCAGCTTCGCCAACTCGCTGGCCGGGGTGCAGCACCAGCTGCAAGCCTTCAGCACCTACCGCACTGTGGAGAAGCCCCCCAAGTAAGCACAACCCGAGCCCCCCATGCCCGCATTGTCGTGTTGAGCACCTATGGGTGCCCCAGCCTGAGCTCTCTCTGGGGCAGGTTTCAGGAGAAGGGCAACCTGGAGGTGCTGCTCTTCACCATCCAGTCGCGGATGCGAGCCAACAACCAGCGGGTCTACACCCCACACGAGGGGCGCCTGGTCTCCGACATCAACCGGGTATGGGGCTCATCCTGACAGCTTGGCTGTGTGCTGCACCATAGGGACATGCAGCTGTTCCCACTGCACCCTGTGACCTGGAGGGAGCTCTTCTCCAGCATCCTGGGGGGGTTTGCTCCTCAGACTGTCCCAGGGCAAGTCAGGCCCACCCTGGGTTAGGTTGGGTCCATCTGAAGGGCGGTTCAGGTCCAAGAGCAGTTCATGTCCATCTTGGAGGAGGTGGGTCCTGAGGCTTACTGGATCCATCCCAAGGCAGGTTGGGTCCCTCTCATGAGGCAGATTGGGTCCCTCCCGGGGGAGGCTGGGTTCCTCCAGCTATGCTCCCTCACCCATGGGACAGGTTGGCGTTCACCAGCTAAACAAGACATGGTGGGGTGGGGGACATGGGACACGGGTGCCACCCCCATCTGGCATCGCCTTCCCCCAGGCCTGGGAGCAGCTGGAGAAAGCGGAGCACGAGCGGGAGCTGGCGCTACGCACCGAGCTCATCCGGCAGGAGAAGCTGGAGCAGCTGGCACGGCGCTTTGACCGCAAAGCGGCCATGCGGGAGGCCTGGCTGAGCGAGAACCAGCGTCTAGTGGCCCAGGTGAGGTTGGGGACACCCACCCCCGGGACTGGGGTGCCCTGCCAGAGCCTCACCATGGGCTTTATGGTGGTGCAGGACAACTTTGGCCAGGACTTGCCGGCGGTGGAGGCGGCCAAGAAGAAGCACGAGGCCATTGAGACGGACACGGCTGCCTACAAGGAGCGGGTGCAGGCCATTGAGGCAGTGGCAAAGGAGCTGGAGTTGGAGGGCTACCATGACATCCAGCGCATCAAAGGGCGCAAGGACAACATCCTGCGTCTCTGGGAGCAGCTCCTGGAGCTGCTGGCTGCCCGGCGCCAGCGCTTGGAGATGAACCTTGCCCTGCAGCACCTCTTCCAGGAGATGCTCCATATCATCGACTGGATGGATGAGGTCAAGGTGAGCCGTGGGCATTGGTTGCCACCGTGAATGAGGTGCCTTGGTTGGTGGGACCTCTCTGGGGAGGCAGATGAGATGCTGGAGTGCTGGTGGCAGCTTTTGGGTGCTGTCTGCTGGTGGTGGTGGTGGGTGACACTCCCACAGGTGCGGCTGGCGTCACCCGAATCCGGGAAGCACCTTCTGGAAGTGGAGGAGCTGCTGCAGACGCACCAGCTGCTGGAGCGTGACATAGCCCTGCAGGGGGAGAAGACACGGGCTGTCTGTGCTGCTGCCCTCTGCTTCGCTGACATTGAAGGTAGGTGCACTGGGATGCCCCGGAACCGTGGCATGGCTGAGGGAAGCCGGGACACCCGGTTGATGGGCGCTCGCCTCGCTCCATGGCCAGGCTACCGTCCCTGCGACCCCAAAGTCATCCGGGATCGTGTGAGTCACCTGGAGG
>NW_010158144.1:6696-6932 GCF_000695765.1 Mesitornis unicolor
GTCCATCTGGACCTGCCTGTGGGAGCTGGATGAGGCAGAGGGCTGGATCAAGGAGCAGGAGCAGCTCTACTCCTCCCTGGACTTTGGGAAGGACTTGCCGAGTGTGCTGCTGCTCCAGCGCCAGCGCATCGCCTTTGAGGCTGAGCTGCAGAGCCGGGGTGACCGGCTGGAGCGGACGCTGGTGGCAGGCAAAGGGCTGGCGGCGGCGGTGGGGGGCCAGGCAGCCGACCGGCTGC
>NW_010158145.1:0-3637 GCF_000695765.1 Mesitornis unicolor
TGGAGGCTGAGCTGGCCCGCCTGAAGGTGCAGCAGAAGGTGAGCCGCAACGAGGACCTCCTGGCCCCGGAGCAGGGAGCGAGTGCTGGAGGTGAGTGGGCCCTGGGACCCGGTGCTCTTCCTGTGCCAGCAGCAGCAGTGGGTCGTGTCTGATGCGACCGCACTCCCCCAGCCTCCCAGGTACCGCGCTACGTCCGCGTCAACACCCTGAAGACTTGTGTGGACGATGTGATCGACTTCTTCAAGCGCCAGGGCTACTCCTACCTGGGCAAGGCAGGCAGGTGAGTGCTTCCTTCTGCTGTCTCACCTTATCTGGGATGTCAGCGAGTGGCAAGGGCTTGGGTCAAGGTCCTGAGGGCTGAAGGGTTGTTGGTCTCGGTGCTCGCGGTGTCCAGGCTCGGGTGTCCGTCACTTCTCAGTCTCACTTTCTGCCTTTGTGGGTGCTCCCTGGTGCCAAAGTGGAGGGGGGGTTGTGGCGAAAGGGGTTCCCAGCCTGGGCTCTGGCTTGGGGAAGCAGGGCTGCGTTCATCCTCCCTGTGCTTTGTGGGCAGCGTGGAGGAGCTGAGGGCCCTCTCTGGGAAGAAATTCTTCTTGGATCTTCATCTCCCGGAGCTGCTGGTGTTCCCTGCGCAGACGGACTTCCATGACAACCTGCTCTACACCTCGGGACACATCATTCTGCAGGACAAGGTGGGGGAGCGGAGGGCTGCAGGGGCAGGAGGACCACTGATGTGGTGGAGGGTCAGTCTGTTCCTCCCGGCTGCGCTGGGGCTGACTTTGCTGCAGCACTCGAGGCTTGAGCAGAAATGGTGCCCGCAGCTGTGGGGCTGCACCAGAGCTTTGCTTCTGCAGCCCATTGGTACAGAATGAATTGCTCTTGAACTGGACTGCAAACCTCCCGTAAGAGCTGGGAGGAGTGCAGGGCTGTGGGCCAGACAGAGGCTTCCAGCAGCGGATGGTGGCAGGAGGGGCCTCGTCCCCACGCCACTGTGGCTGCCTGTGACCCCGCAGCATCAGCCGTGCCCTGAGGCAGGGCCATGGTGCTGCCTGTGCCTCACAGGGCTGTGCCCTCTCACAGGCCAGCTGCCTCCCTGCCTTCCTCCTTGGCCCTGCTGCTGGCTCCCACGTCATCGATGCCTGCCCTGCCCCAGGGCACACCACCTGGCCGCCATCCTGAAGAACAAGGGGTGAGGGCAGCAGCGCGTGGAGGGCAGGGAGGGGGTGCATGTGACCCTGGTCCCCCTGAACCCACAGAGAGCACAAGGAGGAGGTGGCAGGAAGAGCCACAGTCCCTCACCCTGCCCCACTAACGCCAACTGATGCCCACGTCTCTGATGGTGCTGGGCTGTTGGAAGAGGATAGAAGGGTTCCCTCTCCAGCCCTGCTCAGTGCTTCTGCCTGGGGGAGCAGCTCCTGTGCTCTGCCTGCCCCCCGGTGTTTGGGGCTGCAGGGGCAACCTGCTGCCCTTGACACGGTCCCCAGGGCTGGGTGGGATGTTCATGCCTCTCTCTTGGGCGTTGGGCTCTGCCATCAGCCAGATCTTTGCTTTTGACGTGGACACCAAGCGCCTGGCCACCATGAACACCATGCTGATGCGGGCTGGGGTCACCGGCTTCCAGCTGGCCCAGCAGGACTTCCTGACCGTGGATCCTGGAGCCCCCAAGTACAGCAAGGTGACCCACATCCTCCTCGACCCGTCCTGCAGCGGCTCAGGTAACGCAGGTGGGCTCCGGCCACCCCCCCTGGAGCCTGCTCTGGGTGTGGGGACTCCCGGGGTGACAGCTCTGCCTGCAGGGATGGTGAACCGGCTGCCGAGGGAGGAGGCTGCCCCGAGTGCCGAGCGGCTGCAGGCGCTGGCTGGTTTCCAGCGCAAGGTCTTGAGCCATGCCCTGAGCTTCCCGGCTCTCCAGCGCTTGGTCTATTCCACCTGCTCGCTGCACCGGGAGGAGAACGAGGAGGTGGTGCACGCCGTGCTGCAGGAGCGCGGCTCAGACTTCAGGTGCGTGGGATGCTGGGGGGGGACAGCGGGGGACACAGCGCAGGATGATGGCACTGACCCGTCCCGCACCACAGGCTGGGGCACGCCCTCCCCCCCTCGCCCCTCCCTGCCTTCCCGGGGGCCGAGTGCTGCCTCCGCGCCTCTCCCACAGCCACGCTTACCCACGGCTTCTTTGTGGCTGTTCTGGAGCGGTGCAGGGAAGGGGCTGCTTCCCCCAGGTGAGAGGAGTGGTTGGGGAGGGCTCTGTCTGCCTCCAGCAGCATCTGGGGGGGAGTGTGGCCAGGCTGAGGGGCACCCGGGGGGGACATTGCCTGCCTGGTGGGAGGAAGATGATGAAGGGGTCTGTGCAGGTGTCAGAGGAGAGGGCTGGAGCCACGGTGAGCAGGGCCTGGGTGCGCGGCTCAGGCACTCACTCTTGTCTGCAGCTCCCTACCTGCGGCAGCAGAGGGGACTCCACAACATGGAGCAGGAACAGAGCCAGGAGCGGCTCCCAGGAAGAGGAAAAGGAAGAAGCAGCGGGTGAAGGAGTGAAGTAACCATTTGAGGACTGCACGGTGCCCAGCTGGGGCTGGCAGGGAGCGCTCTGCTGCTGCCTGGACAACCACAGGGCCTCTGAACTCTGGAAAAGCTGCAGCCAGGGTAGAATCCTGCAACACCCTGGGACTGAGTACCAAGTCCGAGGGCCTCCCTGCAGGGCTCTGGCTGGCCCAAGGGCGTTATTGTACCACGTTCCACTCCCAGAAAAATCCTTGCCCCAGGATGATGGAGGGTTGCAGAAGTGCCCTTGACTGTAGGGATGAAACAGATTAAAGTTTTTCTCTCTTCACCACCTTTTCCAGCATCTGTGTAGAGTTTTGCCCTAAAACTGCGACTGCTCAGAGGGGAAGCAAAGGGAGTAGGGAGTCAAATAATAAATAATACTAATAATAATCTTGTCCATGCACCTGCCTTTGACTAGGAGAGCAAGGACCCATGTGCTGGAGGGTGTTGGGAAGCAGCACCACCAGTGCCCCAGGCCCAGGAATCAAGCGTGGGCAGGCAGACGTGAACACAGTCTTTTTTATTTTAAACCAGGGACATCGTAAGCAAGAAAAAAAAATGAAATTGCACATTCACACTAAAATCCTCATCAGCCACACCAGGAATGATCCAAGTCTGCCGTTCGAGTTAAAACCCAGCCTGCCCAGCTGTGCAGCTCCCCAAGTGCAGGGGTCTCTCCTGGCAGGCTCTGTGCGGCGCGGGGAAGGGACGCAGCCCGGCTGCAAGCAGGGCCGGGGCTGAGGGATGTGAACAGGGCAGCTACGTGAGGGCAGCCCCAGCGGCCAGAGCTCCACAGGGAGCCCCCTGCTTGTCCCCACTGCCCTCGCACAGAGGGGCCACGCTCCTGCCACCCACGGCCACCCTGAGGGCTGGCAGCGGGTGCTCCCCAGCTCAGCACCCTGCCTGCGCAGAGAGAGGCAGCACCAGGGTCAGCCCTTGCGTGCACCGACCCCTCCTCAGCCGCTTTCCCAAACCCAAGGATGCGTTTGGCCCTGCCCTGCTCCAACAGCCCCCGCAGGCAGCGCAAGGCCAGAAAAGCCCCTGCAGGTGCTGCCTGCGTGTCCTCTGTCCCCCGTCGCTAAGGGGCCGTGTCCCCTCT
>NW_010158145.1:3683-4101 GCF_000695765.1 Mesitornis unicolor
ACCCCTCGGGCCCGTGATGCGCAAGAGCTCCTGCGCCTCACCTCAGAGAAAGGATTAAAAATAAAAGGGGGGGGAAAAAAATAAAAGGAGTAGTCACATCCACGTACATCACATTTTTAAAACGAAGGAGATGCGGTCACAGGCTGGGAGGAGCGAACGGTGGCAGCACCCACGGGAGGGAGCTGCCTTTCCCCTGCACAGCCAGCTCCCGGGGCGCAGGCCGGCTCCTCACCGGGCTGCGAGGACACAGCGGAACACTACAACAGCGCTGCGGGGTCTGGCAACCTCACTGAACCAAGCTTGAAGGAATTCGAAGGCAATTTAGCTTAAATATAAAAATAAATTTTTCTTTTGTTAAAAAAAGTTTAAATATCTGTTCATGTCTTTTTTTTTTTCTTTTTTTTTTTTTAATTTTGAC
>NW_010158145.1:4226-6847 GCF_000695765.1 Mesitornis unicolor
CGGCTCTGGCAGCCTCTCCCCAGAGGAGCTCCCAGGCCTCGCTCCTGACTGGATGGGAAGGGGGAGTGCAGCTTCTAGGAGCTGGTAAAACCCCAAGGTGGGGGGGCGAGCTACAAAGGAAAACCAATTTGAATCTGGGGAGAGGGGGGAAGGCCACCCGCTCTGGACTCCTTCCAGAAGCAGCTCCAGAGCACCCCAGGAGAAAGGGAAGGGAGGGCAGAGACTGCCAGGCTACAGCCCCCCTGCCTGAGGGTCCAGGCCGTTCCCCACCCCAGCTGCCTGCTTTTCAGCCCTAATGACGAAGGGACAACTCCCCCAGCGCGAGCAGCCACGCAGTGATGCTACTGTCAACATCCAATTAGCCGGGGCGCGTCCCCCGCAGAGGGATGGGCGCACCCCCCAAAAAAGAAGTTCCAAACAGCAAATCCGGCATAACCAACATGCCGCCACGCACACCATTCAGTTCTTCCTCCAAACTCGATTCAATGAGCGCATTGGAACGGGAGCACAAATAAAGCAAAACAGAGGGAGCTTCACATGAGCAGCAAGGCGAGAGGAGCCCTCAGCCCAGCAGGGAGCCACTAGGGCCAGGGTGGGGTGCAGGGACCCCCATCCCACCCTGCGCCCCCCGCCGAGGTCCCAGGCTATGGTGCAGCCCCAGCTGAGCTCTGATGGGAGATTAAATCACAGTGAGGGGGCATCACCCAGCTGCAGGAGCAGGGTCGGTCACCCACAGCACCAAGACACCTGCGCCAGGCTGGCATGAACCCAGCCATGGAGCAGAGCCCTCGGGAGGGAGCGCGTTCACCAGGCCACGGGGTGAAACAACGGGGAAAGATTTCAGGACCTGGTGAAGACGGCATCCCTCGGCAGCCTGGAACCGCGGCCGGCAGGAACCCAGCATGGCTCTGAGCAGGGACACGTGGCTCTGGTGGCTACCACGCCACGGGGCAAGGGGTGGCCGTTTGGGGCTGAGGAGGAGGGCACGGCAACAGCTAAAAGAAGCAAATGGGGCAAAATGTACACATTATGAAACATGGCAAAATAAAGGGAGGAAATGCTGCAGATATGTACAGAGGTTCGTCCAGCCTTGGCTGTGGAACTGTTCAAGTAAGAAGAGTTTGGTTTATCCTGTCCCACCCCGGTCGCTGCCACCCAGCACGGTCCCTGGCTGGTGTCAGAGAGGGGGCCCTGGCCCTGCCACGGGGGCCACTCCAGACCAGACCTCCCTGCAGGGGCTCCTCGCGCGGGCCGGTGCCGGGGGTTACTTTTTGCGGGTGTGCTGCCTCCGTGCCTGCAGTCGCTGGCGAGCGCCCGTCTTGGATCCTGCCCCGATGGAAAAGGCAGGGGTGGAGGAACCTGGAAGCAGAAAGGTTGCTCAGGCCTCTGCAGCCTCAGAGCTGACACGGAGAAGGGAGGGTAGCAAAATCCCCGTCCTGGGGAGGGAAAACCATCCATTCCCCGAGCCCAGAAGGCACCACCCAAGCCACCTCCTGAGCCATAGCCTTTCTGCTGTCCCCAGCCTGAGGGGACAACATGACCCATCAGCTCCCCAAGGCTGAAGCACAGGCTCCCTTCTTACCAAAGGAAGCGCCAACTCCTCCGAAGCTCGAAGCAGGAGTGCTGGGTGTCCCGAAGGAAAGGCTGCCACTGCCGCTCCCCACTGTGCCCGGCACGGGTGTGCTCTGCCCGAAGGTGGGTGCGGGAGATCCTAGAAAGACAACGCACCACCGTGAGCCAGGGTCGGCAGAGAAGGAAAAGCCTCAGCACCCGCCGAGGACACAGATCTCCCTGCGGGGGGTAAAGCACCACAGTCCCTAGAAGCAGCCTCTTCACCCAAGGAGTCCTTTTAACGCAAGCAGCTGCTCTCTCATGGTAACCCTTGGGCTCTCCTGCCAGCAGGGCAGCACGGGAGGATTTGCAAGCCAAGGTGTCACAAAGGCCTCTTTCTGGATCAAGGGGTTGCTCTGCACGTGGGTTTCAGCCCTGTGGGAGGGGAGAGGCCCAGCAAGGGTGCAAAGTGGCAGGGAAAACCTCAAAGAGGGAGCAAGTGATGGCAATCGCTGGCTGGCAGCATTTCTACTCATCAAGAAGCTCCAGGTTGTTTTTAAGCACTCCCAAGACCTTGGCTTCTGGAGGGCACCTGGCTGGGCTCAGCACAGGCGCAGAGCTGGGGAGCTGGTGCATTCAGAGGGGTCGAGGAGAAGGATTTAAGGATTCCCCTACACTTCTGAGGGCTGGGCACCCAGACAGTGGGTGACAGAAGTGCCTTCCCCTCACACAGCATCAGCACCAGACCCTGGAGGGCTGCTGAGCCCATGGAGCTCAGCAAGGTCTGGCAGGGAAGCTGCGGCCTAAGGGCAGCCCTGCCCTCACCCCCCGGGAAGGCCCCTCTGCTCCGGTTCACCTCCAAACACGGGCTTGTTGTTGGGCGTGCTGGGCACGGTGAAGGCGAAGGGTGTGCTCTGGTTCTGTGCACCCAGTGTGCTCTGCGTCAGGGAAGAGCCGAACGGCGTCACCGCCGGGGCTGCCACGCTCTGCCCGGCCCCAAAGTTGAAGGCCACGGCAGGAGAGCCACTGCTCAGGGCCGGCGTGCCGATCCCAAAGGCGCTGGCCGAGGG
>NW_010158145.1:6899-7223 GCF_000695765.1 Mesitornis unicolor
CGGTGCTGCTGCTTGTGGTCTGGGTGGTGGAACCGAAGCTGGCCGTGGTGGAGGTGGCTGTCCCAAAAGAGAAGACTGACGTGGTGGTGCCAAACGCCACCTGGGTGCTGCTGGTGCCGAAGGAGCTCTGGGTGCTGGTTGTGCCAAAAGCTGGCTGAGCACCGCTGCCGAATGCCGGCTGAGCAGCCGACTGGGGAGTGGAGGCTCCAAAACTGAATGGAGGGACAAAGCTGACAGGGCCAGCTGTGGGCTTGCTGGTAGGAGGCTGGCTTTCTGCAGCACTGGCGCTGAAGGTGGA
The DNA here is from genome assembly GCF_000695765.1 of Mesitornis unicolor. Lineage (NCBI taxonomy): Eukaryota > Metazoa > Chordata > Aves > Mesitornithiformes > Mesitornithidae > Mesitornis > Mesitornis unicolor. The sequence goes on from NW_010158145.1 coordinate 7,198, forward strand.
CTGACTCGCTGCGCTGGGATATGGCG
>NW_010158145.1:7270-7882 GCF_000695765.1 Mesitornis unicolor
TGTCAACGTCGCTTGGCCTGTGGTGGCTGGGGTAGAAGAGGTCAGCGTGGTGCCCCCAAATATGCTGAAGCCCACCGTGGTGGTAGGAGCCGTTGAGTTTGAAGTTACTTGGCCAAAGGCAGGGCCTCCCGGGACACTGGTGGTGGCAGTGACCGCGGCTGGAGGTGGCTTCCCAAACTGGAATACGGGCGCTGGGGTGACAAAGCCAGTCTCTGTGCTGGGAGCTGAGCTGGCCGGGCCCCCGAACAGGAAAGGCTGCGACGCAGTGGTGGACGTGGCAGTGGTGACGGTCAGGCTGGCGGCAGGGCTGGCAGAGGCGGGCGGGTTGAGTCCAAAGCTGAAGACAGGTTTAATGGTGGCATCTGTGGAGGAGCTCTGCGCAGCAGCAGTCGTAGCTGCGGTGGTGAAGATGACGTTAGGGAGACCTGCGAATCCTGCCGGGGTAGTTGTAGAGGCTGCTGGCAGATCTGTGGCTGAAGCCGGCTGTGAGGTTGGTTTGAAGGCGAAAGGAGAGACCTTTGCTGGAGATGAAGCTGCACTGACGCTGCCAAAGATGGGCTTGAACACGGTAGTGGTGGAGGGGGTCCAGGAAGGGGCCGGGCTTGTGGACAT
>NW_010158145.1:7983-15522 GCF_000695765.1 Mesitornis unicolor
GGGCACAGCGGCATTCGTGGTGGGCACAGCAGCAACTGCGGTTGTTGCCGTCTGGCTGGCAGGAGGGGTGCTCAGCATCCCGAAAAGGATGCTCGGCTTCTGGAAGGAGGGAGGCTTGCTGGGGGTCGGGCCCAGCTCCGTGAACGCAGAAGGTGTCAGGCTGCTGGGGGCCTGTGCCCCCAACACCAGGGCGGCTGCAGTGACAGGCGTGTTCAGCACGGGCACAGGCTTGGTGTCAGCAGAGGTGGCAGGCAGAGAACTCGGCTCCAGCGATACAGCAGGGGCAGGAGGCTGTGCAGCTGATGAAGGAGGCTGGGACACTACCGCAGCTCCAGCAGAGTCTGGAAAGGGGAAAGAGCTTATTTAGGGAGAGAGGTCACCCACAGCCAGCCCACCCCTCTGGCCAGCCACTCACCCTGCTGCTGCAAAGGCTCCCAGAGCAGCACCCACCCACACCACAGAACCAGCCCTTCATGCTGTCACAGCTCCCACCAAGACCACAGGCTCAGCATCCACAACAACACCCCCCCAAGCCCTGCCTGCCATCTCTGCTGCCAGCAGAGCACTTGAACAGGGAGTTTTGCTCCCTGCCTCCTGCAGAGGCCACGCAGAGCTCCCACAATGCCTGCATTGCTCTGCCAGAGTTCCACTCTGCCAGCCCTCCTCATCCTCCTCACCTGTTGGTGTGGGCACAGCCTGGCTGCTCTGCATCTTCTTCAGGCTGTCCAGGAGTGAGTTGGTGCTGGCTGGGGCAGGAGCTGTTGAGGCAGGCGTAGCCTCCGGGGAGGTCACGGCAAACGCCAACGGCCTGGACACAGGCGTGGTCTCTGCAGTGGTGCTGGGAACCGCATCTAAGGGGAAAGCACAAGAAATCAACTCACTGTATGGGAGCACCCCTTAGCAGAGCTGCCCCAGCAGGGAGGAAAACTGCATGAACACTACACAGCTCCAGCCCTGGGGAACCTCACCCATCACCCTGGGGACTCTGCAGCAGGAGCTCTCCCGAGTCTGACAGCACTACGAGCACCCCCAGAACCCAGGACCAGGCAGGACTGGCCCAGGAGCTTCCTTAGCCTGCGACACACGGACAGCCCACTGTCCTGCCAGCTCTGGCTTTCTACTCCTTGCTGCCCCCCCACTTTCCCAATCTGTCCTTACCGGTCTTATCCTCCAAGACTTTGTTGAACCACTGCAACGCTGCCTTCTTCTCCGCATCCAGGTCCTCTGACGTGATGGAGTAGCCCAGCTGAGGTGGTGGGGGCTGCCAAGAGAGAGCAGCAGCTTAGCTCCTTCTCAGGGAAGCCAGCAGAGCCTCTCTGAACGTGTGGTGAAGGTTGGCCGTCGCAAGACCCGTGAAGCAGGTGGTTCTGCCACAGCACGCTACCGCGGAGCTCCGATCCCCACTGATTTTGGCCCCCGGCTTGGCGCTGAGGGCACGACAGGCCTTCCCCAGGCCATTACCTGGTCCGGCAGCAGGCAGCACAATCACACACAGCCCACCAGACACTGGGGCTGGGGATAACGTCACTTCCCACTCGGCCAAGGACGGGGCCTCCTTCCTGAGGGCAGGCAGGTCAGTCTCCCCCCAGCCCTGCAGAAATTGCAGTGAGCACATTCTATCGCCAGAGGAGGGCAAAAGGGGCTGCGAGACAGCGACGTACCAGCGTCAGATAGTCCCCCTGGCGAGACGACAGCAACTGGATCTTCCGCTTGCGCTTTCCGCTGCTCCCCGACGCTGATGCCGAACTCAGGGAATTCTGCTTCTTCCGCAGCGGCGTCTCTACCGCTACAGAAGGAGACAAGTCAGGACTGGCTGCAGGCAGAGGAGCCATTTGGCTTGTACCAGCAGGGCTGTCCCTTCTGACTCCTCTCTGGATCACCCATCTCAGAGGGCAGAGCCAGGGGCATGGCTTTAAGCCGAAGACAAGGCTGAGATGCCCTGGCCATAACACATCCTGGGCAGGCTGTTACAAGAGGCTGCTGGGGCTCTGCAGGGAAGCGGCCCCTTCCCATCTCCAAGGATGGTCCTTGCACACTGCCTGCCTGAAGCACAAACCATGCAAATGGCGTGAGTCACATCTAGTGCTGTGCCACGGGGCCCTGAGATGGGCACAGTGGATTTCCTCTCCGTTCTAGCTGAGGCAGCGTTGGGATAAGCTCAGCCTGGAATTTGATCCTGGTGCTACTTGTACTCCAGCAGGTCTTGCCCCAAGGCTGACACCCGGACCTGTGCTGGCTTAGGGGCTAGTGTTCCCCCTTGCAAGCCAGCTCCCAGGCATCTCCTAGCACACTGACACTGCCAGCACTCCTTGCTTATCACCTGGAAATCCTTCTAAGGCAGTCGCTGAGGTCAGTGGAAGTGCCACTGCCTTGGGACCAGCACACTCCTAGCTTCCAGGTGACATCTCAAGCCAGTCCCACGTGCAGACCTCGGCTACCTCCTGACCTGCTGCTTGCAGGCACCAGTGGCCCATCCAACCCAGGCACAGAGCTGGGGCCCACCTATGCTCACCTTTCTCTATCTGCAGCTCCTTGTCCGATTTCACTGGAGTGGAAGTGTTGGAGCGATGCAACTCCTCCTCCCTGTGCGAGCAGGAGAGAGCCAGTTAGGGTCAACTCCAGGCTTGGCCTGCACCCAGGGAGCATGAGACCAAACACACTAAGGATTCCCACCAGCATCCCTGGTGTTTCTTTGCCTCCACCAAACAGCTCTCAGGACAACAGCCTTTCCCTCGCTGCACCAGCCCAAACACGGCCCCAGGCAGAGGAGCTGCTCCCCTCCCCAGGACCCAGCTCAGTTGGGTTGCACATTCTGCAGTGCAAGGCAGACTCAGGACAGCAGCCAGGGGTCATGGGCAGGAGCTGCTGCCCACTGCAGGTCCCTGGCATGGACCCACTCTGCTGCCAAGGTGGGTGGTTGGGTTGCTTTTAGTACTGATATAAGCTCAGGTCCTTCTCTGAGCCAGAAGAGAGAACAAGGGCTTGTGCCCCAAGGCAGGCATTAAAATACAACCCCACTGTAGTTCCTGTGAATTGATTATAAAGAGATGGCAAAAAAATAGAGCCTGTTTCTTCCAAACATTTCTGCAACCAGCAACCCAGGCCATGCCAATGCCACATGGCAATGTTGCCTCTGCAGCAATCTGAGACCTTAAGTCTCTAACTTGGCCTGGGAGCAGGGCAGGGATGGTGCAGCAGAGATGCCAATCGACACAGCAAGGGGGCTTCCACACTGGTGGGTGACCTAGCAGCCACATCTCAGAAAGGGGCCTGGACTGTCCCAGCTCCGGTGGAGAGCACTGAGGTGGCCAGGAAGGGGACTGCTTTCTTCCTGGCTGGCACTGATGAGTGGGCACCCGCCAGGCGAGAAGCAAGTTACCTGGCTTTCTTGACAGGCCACTCAGGCGTCTGAGAACGGGAGGATGCTGGGCTGGACAGCGGGGACACACTGACACCGCTTCTCTTCCGCAGCTGGAACGCAGAGAAATCAACAGTAACTCAGTGCAGGGGCTGGCAGGGAGTACAGCCTCCCATCCTCCTGCTCACCCTCTGATTAAATCCCATCTCCCAGGGCCGTGGCTAATGAACCCAGAGCCTCTCTTGCTTCAACACCACTTAACTCCCCTCCATGTTCCATGGAGTGCAAAGTCTGGCCACCACAAACCGAATCCACTCTGGGAACAAGCAGTCTCCAGGCTCATTACAGCCCAGCTTAGAGGATGAGGAAGGACACTGCTGCTCAGATGCTCTTTGCCTTCATGCAGCACAGGCAGAGGCTGTCCGGCTGCCTGAGACACCCTCACGTGTGCAGGGCTGCTCTGGCAGAAGCAGGCCACCTCCTCACCAGGAGCTCAGAGCAGACGGATCCCACCTCAAGGATTTCAGACTTGTTCCAGCCAGAAGAAACCTTTCACTACCAATATATCCTGGAGGAAACCTTTCACTACCAGTATATCCTGGAGAAACCCTTTCACTACCAATATATCCTGGAGGAAACCTTTCACTACCAATATATCCTGGAGAAAACCTTTCACTACCAATATATCCTGGAAGAAACCTTTCTCCACCAACATATCCTGGAGAAAACCTTTCCCCAGACAAACCACAGAGCTCCATGAGCCATGGCTACATACCATCATCACATCTGCAGGCCTGACCCAGGATGCAGGCAGTGTTTTATTATAGCTCAGCAGCTGCTGAGGGGACCTGGGTCAAAGCAGAAATGCACAGCTCCCATACCTGCTGACTCCAGCTGAAAAGATGGCAGCACAGCAAAGCGTTTTTTTTCTCCTTTCACCTGGATCTAGCCACCCTAGCGACTGGCCCAGGATGAACAGAGAGGAGAAAACCGCACCCTCCTTGCTTTGTTGTAAAGCGTTGCATTAGGACAGCTCAGCCTGGGGACTTCCCTGGCAGCACACACTGAAGAAGGAGTAACAGCACTGCCTGCTGCTGCCAGCCTGGCAGCCTGCCCGATCCGCAAGGAGATGGATCTGCCCAGCCGAGCGGCGCTGGAGGTTCCCCGCAGTGCCTGGGAACACTGCACTCTTCTTAAGAGCCCAGGTCTGAGTTACACAGGGCAATCCCAGCGGGTCGAGCTACACCACGCCGGGCTGCGGCACTGGGGGGTTCCTACCTGTGCGAGGCCCCGGCTGGAGCTGTAGGAGCTGGCGATGGCATTGCGGATGGAGCTGGGGATCCCGCCAGCGTACGTATTGTTGAGGGAGCTCATGGAAGAGGTGCGCGACCTCTTGTTTGAGCAGTCATCCGGGCAATGAGAGACAAGGCTCCTCTTCAGAGAGCCAGGCCTAAAGGAGGTTAAAGATTTTATGAGCTCCCCATCAGTCTGCCCACAGGTCCTTTAAATGCAGGGTGAGCGAGACAAAGCAGCCCCACTCTTAAAGTGAAAAATGCCCTCAGCTTCAGCACAGTCCCTGTGGCCCCCGGCCTGCACTCAGGGTGACAGGCTGAAACCACAGCCTCTCTTGCTCTCCCGAAGTAAAAGCCAAGCGCCCTTTCCAGAGCCCGCAGGCTTTCGAACCACACCTCGAACCTCACAGCAGTTGCATTTGGCCTAATGGGTACTTACTTGGGTATGAGAGAGGCGGGGGCACCGTTGGCTACCAGCGGCTCAAACGCCGACTGCCCACTTCCACTGCTATCGTGGCGCCTGCAGGAGAGAGAGCAGAAGCCTGTGGTAGTGCAGAGGCAGCAGAGATGGGGGCTGCCCTTGAAGCCCTGGGAGAAGACTCCCTCCAGGTGGGCTCGGCACTGAGAAACCAAAAATCTTGCTTTTTAATTGTCAACCAATACCCCAAGGTCAGAGGTTCACCCCATCCATATCCTGCTGTGGATTTTTTCTTCATCTGGTCCTGTCCTCACTGCCTCTCAGCCCGAGCTGCCTCCGCCCAAGCACCAACAGCTCCACCAGCTGCCTGCTGGGCACAGTAGTTTTGGTGTAACAAAAGCTTTGCTCAAATCTGTTATTCTCAGCCAAAACATTGTGGAGAGTCTCAGCAGATCATTTCTAGAAGAGATCTGAGCTCTGAAACACAGATTTCCTACCTCTTTCTAGCCAGTGCCCTGGACTGTTTGAGTCAGAAACCAAATTCCCCCTTCCCGCAACGATTCAGTGAAGATCTGCAGTCTTAAAGCAAACCCTACTGTGAAGCAGAGCGAACGCTGTACCATCAGCCCTGTCACTTAGACCAAGCACTTTCCCCGAGCTCAAGCATGCTGACCCCGTCACACAGCACTCTCCAGCTGACGTAGGCTGCTTTCTGCCTTCAAAGGTCACAGGATTTTCTGTCTACAAGCATTCTTCGTGGTTGCCAGGCTTTAATGCCTTCAAAATCAGCTTTCAGGGCAGAGCTGGGTATTGGCACGTTAAGAAAATAAAGAAAAACACCAAGCTGATGCTGCCTGTGCACCTATCCTGTTGTCATCCTGCTCAGCTCCTGTGGGGCTGAGATTCACCAAGCCAAGGTAAAGGTTCAAAGGCAGAGGGAAACTCAGTGATGGAGGAGAGGATGGCCTGCCCTACTGCAGTAGGAAGGCAGTCGGCAGCTCCCCGCAAACCACCACTCAGCCCGCTGTGCTTGGGGCCTCCATGGAGGGCAAAGCACCTGAGCAAACTCTAAACTGCTCCTCTGGGGTCTCCTGGCTTGAGCCCAGGCTGGCAGCCCCTGCAGACGAGAGGCAGATGAGCATGAGGTGAATGGCCTCCACGGACAAACGTGAAAGGAGGAAACAGAGAACGGCGAGGCAGTGCTGTGCCTGGAGAGTCAGAAAGGCTGTGGCAGACCCTGGCACCCAGGATTTACACTTTGTCCTTCCCAGAGCGCTGGCAAAGGCGCTGCACCCTCATTTCTTGGGAGTTTAGAGCTGGAAATTGCTGACCTTGACTAACAAAAGTAGGAGATAGTCTCTTTTGTTTCCCCTCGTGTTTTTACCTCCTTTTGCTAGGTACAATACCCAAAGGAGGCATGCGGGTCTTTTGAAGCACGATGCTTCCACTGGGGGTTGTAAGACTTGGGGATTCCAAGACTTGGGGATCCCATCTGTCTCAGAAGCCTAGGGCTGACAGAAGGACAGAAGTGATAAACCTATGGCAGATCCCAGCATTTCACACCAGGTTTTCCTGGTGTGCAAGCCCCTCTGATGACAGGGACCATTTCCCTTCCAGGCTTCCCCAATCCACATCCCAGCCTTCCCCAACCCCATCAACACAGGGGAATGCGTTTGACCCACGAGCTTGCCCAGACAAAATCCTACACCACGTCCCTTTGATCTCAAGGACAAGAACTCGTGGAGGGCTTCCTGATACAGCCCAGAGGATCAGGTGATGGGCTGTGCTTCCTCTCTGCGGTTCAATTCCCACAGCACTTTTCCGTTCCAGACTCCAGGTCACACCGGGCCTGCTGTGCTCTGGGACACATCCCGTTTGTCACCACTGGAGCGCTAACCCCATTTACGACCTCCACAGCACACGAGCATTGACCTGGACTGCTGGCTTCGTACCTTCTCTTGCTCTCCTGATCATTCCCAAAAGCCTGGTCCTCCTCCTCCTCCTCTTCTTCCACAGCCCTTTTCCTGCTCTCCTTGATGGCATTCAGCACAGTCTCTTTTGCACATGGGTCCAGGCTGCTGTTGGCTGGGAAGGCCACAGGCGATATCAGCTGCTCCAGGCTGCAACGGCAAAGCAAAGCGTTAGGCAAGTAGGGATCCCTAGAATGAGATTCCTCCTCCAGTGCCCCACCTGCCCCCACAGAACAGGGAAAAAAATGTGTCCCCACCAGGGAAGGTTGGGACGCCGCGACCCTCTCCGCAAGGCAGCAGCAGGACAGAGCCAGAGCAGTCACCGCTGGGATGGGGGCAGCACATTGTTCCCGGGGAGCTACTCCGGGCAGCACAACTGCCTGAGGGCCAGGTAACCGGTCTTCCCCACCCCCTCCCCGTTCAGTCCCACCAAGGTGAAGTTCCCACAGCGCTGCCCACACCTGAGGTGAGGCCGAAGCAGGGCCCGGTCTCCGCCCCCCC
>NW_010158146.1:0-15285 GCF_000695765.1 Mesitornis unicolor
ATATAAATATATAAATATATATATATCTCTCTAGTATCCACACAAACTAGAGTTCAGAACTTTAGGAATTGGCTATTTGTCTGTATTACCCGATTCTCTGATTTCTGCTTGCTTTGTCAATGACTGAGCCAGAATTACTGGTCACAAAAGCAATTTCAAGTCACTCCACTGGAGTGGTTGCAGCTGGTGTAAAAGCCTGGGCAGTCCAGGTGCTGCTTTCATGGTAGTGGTGTAACGGTGTGGATTTTAGCACAGACTCTCATTTTTGTTCTCATTGCTCCTACAGCAATGCTTCTAGCAGACCTTACACTGCCTTATTAACAATCTCAAGCTGTACAAGTTGCAGCATTTTTAGATAAACTAGCCATTATTAGTGTAGAGCCTCGAAAGCCTTCATGATACCTAAGCTCTGTCTTTTGTGTGCAAAGAGGCATGATTTGGGTATTGGCACTTCTAAACCCAAGAGTTTTGAGAACGGTATAGAGGAAGATTCATAATGATGTAACAGATGCTGTACATTAATGGATCTCATCTAAAGGTTTGGGGATTGTTGTCGGACTGGAAGAGTTATCATATTGTTTCTCTGGGCCGCATTGCTCTGGCACTCACTGAACATGAAATTGAAGAGCTGGATTTGCATTCTGTTGACATCATTTCTGTACTTAGTCAGCAAACAGCATGGACTCTTACCCAGGTGAGTATGTTATTGAATGTACTCCTGGTGAAAGGCTTTGGGTTCACGCCCTTCGGGACTGAAGTCCTAGAATCACCTACGAAACAGATGCAGCAATCCACACTGCTCCCTGCTGCTTTCCTGCAGCTGAGACCCCAGTGAAAGTGGACAGGTAGGTCAGCACCACGGCTGCCTGGCTGCTGGCTTCCCTGGTGAGATGCCCGAGAGGACATCAGTCAATAACAATTGTGGTACACTTGCCCACCAAGTAGCAGAAAGAGGTCAGCTGCTTCTCTCACACTTGCCTCAGAATAGGCACTACTGCTAGGACATAATAGCCCTTCCTAAGTAAAAAGCAATCACTGAAGAGTAGTGTTCACCCCCAACCCCAGCTTCCATTGCCCTAGAAGCCTAAGTTATTAGCAAATATGCTCCTCTTCTCTTCCTTTCCTTGAATAACTTGTAGCTATGTCAGTGGGACTTTAATAATAAGAGTTAAAAGCTTTTATTTATATGAGCAATTGGCAGCGTGGTTCTGCCTGTGTGACCCATACCATCAGGGCTCCTCAGTTGCGCAGATGCTGGCATGGTGGCAGCGAGTTTTGGCAGAATATCACAAATCTGTTTAACAGATTCTTGTTCTGAAGTGTGCTATCACAAAGAAACATTTGGGGAGGATTTTATATTATATTAGTTGGCTTTTGGGTTTTCCTGCTGTCAGGAAGAATAGCTAGTTTAAAGAGATTTATCCTGCCTAACTTCAGTTGTCTAAAAGTTAGGCACCTAGTTTAAGCTAGTCATTTGAGGCTTAGCATTGTGGATAGATTAGGAAATCTTGGAAGATGCTTGTTTCTTTGACTGACTTTTGAGGATGCCTTGGTGGCAGGTTTATGCCAGACAGTTTTTAAATGGTTAGTTTAGGATGAGCATAATCCTAAATGACTTAGGCTTGCAGAGGCATTTTGGTACCGATATCCCATTCAAACCTGAGAACTAATCCTAAACACAGGTGACCACCTATATATGACACTAAAGACAAGGCAACCTGAGTAATAGAAAAACTAAAAATTTCATATTGGATCCCCTTCAGTAATTTATGTTTTCTTCTAGCAATTTAATTGAATTGGGCATCTCTGCTAGATGCTTCAATGCCGTTTCTTCTGGTGAAGTGTTTTCTTCTGACACAGCAGAAAAGGTGCAGAGTGGTTTCAACTCACTTGCACTTGGGAAGGGGTTGTGTAACAGTGCCCTGTTGAAGTGTAACATATAGGTGGTGACAGTGCTCCTCCTGAAGGCCACGGCAAAACTCCTATTAATTACATTGGGAAGGCTCAGGCTTATATATGGTCTGTAGTTTCTGGTAAGATTTTGATCTTCTAGTAACAAAACCTTCAATTATATTTACTGTGTTCATGCATAATATCTTACTGCTTTTGCAGGAAAGATCTATTTTGCAAGGTTTTCTAGAAGACTCTGGCCAGACAATCAGTACACTAAAAAGCTTTGATTTAGTTGGATTAGGAGCTATTCTCTGTGCTTTGAACTCCACAGAAATCACATCCATAAGGACTGCTGAATTCAGGTACTGTATTTAATACTTAATGAAATATTTATTAGTATCTCTGTTGATACAATGTTGTGAAATTGTTTTCCTGAAAGATTTCCAGAGCCTAAAGGGCACTTTTTTACATTTTAAATGCTTTTAGAAAGGCAATAACTGTTACGGAAGGTGTACACTAGCTGTTTTTAAAATATATGCTATTTAAGGTTTCCTCTGCCATTTATATCCCACCATTTAAGAATTGCATTGAGAAACCCAGGTTTTTGCTCAAAGCATTAAACATTTGTATGCAATCTGTGTACATATATTTTAACCTGGAAATGGGTTTACAGTCTTCTTACAGCAGACTAAGTATATTCCAGGCATACTTAGTATTGCATGTAATCACAGTGTGTAATGTTAACCTTGTTGCCTTTTGCAGTGCTGCTGTTGCAAGAATTGGCCTGTTGTTTTGTAGCACCCCTGTTCTGAGACAGTTTAAGAAGATAACAGAGTCTGTGTTTGGAACTGCTACCAGCTGGAATGGCTCTGTTTTACAGGAGATTGGTACTATAGCAGGTAACAAAATTCAGACTCCAGATGGTGATGGTTCTGAAGCATTGTTATTAAGCATTAAGAGACAGGTTCACGTAGTAGTCCATTTTTCTAGGCTGGCAAAAGACATTTCTTCCATAGAGGAGTCACCAACAGGGATGGACATCCAGCAGTTTCACTAGCACTAAGGAAAGGTCGTGGTATTCTCCATAAGGTTTTCTAAGTTTGCTCAAATCAACTCTGGGGAGCACAGCCTGAGGTTATTTGCATCCTGTAAACTGGAAAGGGTAAAGCAAGGAGCGCAAAACCAACCAGGATTTCAGACTGTCACTATTTGTGAACCATGGTGCTACAAGAGTGGCTGTTGGAGCAGTGCTCCAGCTGGCTGAGCATCCTGCCTCCAACAGTGGTAAGAACAGGCTGCCCAGGGAAGAGTGCTCTCACAGCCTCCACCATTCCTGAGCCAGAGGTTATACACAATTTTGTTCATCGATTTTCTTCTCAGAGATTGTTTAACTGCACATTGGACTCTCATAAATTTTAGCATCCCTGATGCCAGCGGCATGTAAGTACCTAATGGGTGAAGACATTAACTCCCCTTGCATGCTTATGCTCCCTAATCTTGCAACAGAAGAGGCTGTGAACAAGCAGTCCCTAATAACACTGCTTGTGATTTCGATTTTTATTGTTGTCTCTTTTGTCTTTTTTCCAAGCTAAAGTAACTCAGGGAGAGTAAGTTCCATACCAGTGGTTAAGGTCAGATGATTTGTAATGTTGGAATATAGTGAAAGAAACAAAACAAGAAAAGAACTTGTATCTCTCTCCATAATGCACTGGAGTAAGCCATTTATTAGATATTTTGTATAAATGCTTAAAATTCATATTAGCCTAAAAATAAATCTAATTAAAATAATGTTAACTGAGTTATGTTCCCATTGGGTTTTTTTAGGTGGTTTGAATGAGGATGAATTAAAAGCTTTTGATAAAAACTTGATGCCATATTTCCAGCCAACAGCAATAAGACTTATACCTCCTGAAATTTTCCAAGTAAGAGCTTGATTACTGAAGAAGTAACAGAATTTCTATCATTTTTAATCTAGTATAAATAAACCGCAGCACTGATTTATTGTTTGGTTTTGGGTTTCCGCAAGAATTTTTCTATGGTGTGTTAAATGAGAGGCAGTCAATAATCTGAAACATTAATTTTCAGCTATATCATCTGTATTTATGATGCCCATAAAATATGCTAGACAAGCTTTATTTATTCTTCAGAATGCATCCCAGAGAAAAAGCAAAGATCTGGGGTCAAAAAGCAGAGAATGGACTCTTTCTTCCAACACTGTACTCAGATCTGAGTTTTCTTCTATGTTTATTAACATTTGCAAGGATGCTATAATAGCTACAAATTTCTTTTCTGCCTATGTAAAAGCTTTTTTATTATCCTAAAATCTGGCTACATTCTCCTGAGTTAGCTCTGAAAAACAGATTGGACAGGCAGATACAGATTGGAAAGGAATTACATCTAATTATGGCAGTTCTGAATGTGGACCAGAAATTAGAACGTGGATCTTGAGATCATTGCCCCAGACTTTATTTGACTTGGTGACAAGATTAATATTCTGCCAAGGCTGGTCTCTTTCAGATACTCAGGCAAGCAATGTACTTATGGACAGATGAGCTAAACAGATAGTTAACTGTGTCAGCTTCCATAAAAGAGAAAAACTCCTGAACACTTTTCTGCACAGTGCCACTGACAGTTTAGATAAGCTTGAAATGTCCGTAGTGAAACTATTTCTTTAAGAAACAGGCAAAGGTGAAGATCTATAGTATCTTGCAGAATTTCTTTCAAATAGCATACATTTTTTGTTAGTAAAAATAATAATGATACTATAAAATGTGCTTAACAAATAACAGGGCACATCTTCAGAAGAGTTTTCTGTATTTGAAAGATTCAAAGCAGATTTTGTTTTTAAGGAGTTTTGTATAACTTCATTTTATGGCTACACACATTATTCAGATTCTGAGTTATGAAAAATTACATAGTATTATGAATTTTAATTGAGTTACGGAGAGGCTCAATTCAAGATTTCTGGGCCTATAGGTGTTTACATGAGTTTACTCAGTTTAAAAAAGCACACCATTTGGCAGACAATGAAAAATCAGGAAGTTTTCTCCATTGTCTGACCTATTTGTAAGGGGAATTTAGTCTTTCTAAAGTAGAACCTGGATGCAGAATTGTTGCAGCAAAGAAGGCTTGTTGTGTGGGAGGGCTAAAATTCTTGTGATTGCAGAATGTTAACTAGCATCAAAGCAACCCAGCATGCCCAACACATGCAGGCTTTACAAACCGGTTAATTGCTATGTGATATAAGATAATTACTGTAAGATTATGAACATCGTGTTTCATTTTTAAACACAGGTTTTAATATGACCAAACTTGGAATATTTTCAATCTAAAAGAGAAAATTCAAAAATGAGATTAAAGCGTGGGGTTTTTTTTCATCTCATTGCTAATTCTAATCAAAGGTCAAACGCTGGTTCAAGTGAGGTTTCTTGGGAGCAGATGTAAGAGGAAATAAATGCAAACACAAGAGGATGCACAATGTCATCAATCTTTGAACAAATCAGGAAAGAAGTGGCTGGAAAATTAAACTCCAGCACTATATTGAAGAGGTGTCCAATACAGTGTTCGCATAGAAAACTGCTCAAGCTGTCAGATCCCAGCAGCAAAGAGAAGGGTGAAAGATAGATGAGTGGTCAGTGAAGTAAATTAATACAGAGGATTTTAAGCTTTATTGAGCCTTTCTATAGCTACACAATGTTGAAGGCTACTTCCTCGCATTCCAAATGCAAGACAGTGCTGACTTCTGATTCCTTACCTGCCTTATATAATTGACAGCATAAACCAATTTTTCTGGTTTTTATTCTTCCCAGGTATTGTCCCCAGAACAAATAGTAAATCTAGGCCCTGAAAATGCTGCCGTGGTTACCAGATCACAGAGTGAGCATCTGAATGCATTGCAGCTCCAAAGCCTTCAGCTGGCACTGGACGGAGCCAGGACGAGCACCCCAGAGACACAAAACAGTGCAAGCACTACCCAGGTGGTGCAAACCCCAGCTCCAAGTGGTGAGTACAGTCATTGCCTCCTCCTGCTTAAAGGGGGAGGACACTCACACCAGTGGGGTGTGCAGTCTCGCAGCAATCCACCATGATCAGAGCTGTATTTGAAAGGTGGCTTATGGTGAATTTTCTAATCAACATTTTAATTCATGCCTCAAATCATGTGTCTGACCAAGATGAGCAGCAAGAATGTTGTTGGATTTATCCTTATAAGAGATAATGGAGAAAGCTTGTCAGAGGGCATTAGCAGCTATATGCTATATGCATTACACTATGCTAAGCACTAGCTTGTGTAAATTGTAGTCTGAAACAGTGCGCTTTTCCCTTTCCTTCTTTTCTGTATTCTTCACTTAAATTTAAGGTAGGACTGTCCATCTCTCGACCTTCAGATCACAATCTTTATCTGCAGCAGAACCTCGTTTGCAAAGTTGCAAACAGGAAAGGAGGTAGCACTGGGGTGGGTTAACATATTTATCCAGACTGTAGGACCTCCTGAACAGTTTTCCCTGTTGTTCCCATCCTATTTGGAATTGAAGTCTTTAAGTACCTATCCTTTAGTGATTTAACATTTTACTTCTCCATATTGTAGTTTATACTGGGCAAGTTATGCTGGCAAGTATGTTAATGGACGTTTTACAATGAGTGGGAGTCTGCACACAGTCAAGCCAGTGTTGACAACTACTTGTCACTGCTATCAGACAGCAAATATTGTTGCTTCCAGTGACAGCAGTGAGGTATAAGCTGTTGAAGAAGAGTGAGTGTTGTGGTTTAGGGCTGGGCTGGCCACTAAATCCTGGACAGACGCTCTCTATTAACCCCTCTCCCCTCCCCAGAAGGGACGAGAAGGAGAATAAGGAAGAGAGACTTATGGGTTGGAAAAGAAAACTAACAGGTTTAATGAAACAATAATACTAATACTACAGGATAATAATGTAAATAGGAAAATAATGAAATATATACAGATACGTACAAATATATATACATAACCAATATAAAATCCTCCCCCCACTGCTCCCCCAATGACAATTACATCACCAGAGGCTCTGCAGAGCCGGGCACTGGAAAAGTTCCAGACCGAACTCAGCAGCAGATGGGAGCAGGATGCAGGAATTGGATTCAGGAACACATGGATCAGGATCGGAGGCAGATGAATTATGAGGGTTCTGCTCGGACTTCGGCCATGGCAGGAGAAGAAAAAAGCAGAGCAGAGAAGGAAGGATTGAGATCCTCATGGTCTGTCAGCTTTATACTGAGTACGACGTATGTAGGGTGGAATACCTCATTGGTCAGTTTTGGGTCCACTCCTCCCTACAGGTGCAGATATGGCACCCGTGGTGAGACAGTGGCCTTGTAATGTTTACATAACATACAACCCTTATCACTTGTAGCAGTACACGCTCTCTGGAAAAACATGCCATTAGTTTTAGCAAGTACAGCCACTTAGAAGAGACTGAGCTGAAAAGTAAAATCACTAAATAGAAAATCAGTTCTATTTAGCTCAAACCAGGACAGAGAGGGATGTTGAGATGCTAAAACAGGAGTAAGGGGAACTGAATTGCTATGATGCTCTTGCAGGAATTAGAGCAGACCTTCCCAAGAAGCACCTGAGCAGTGCTGTCGGCCCATCTCCCTTGTGTGTAACCTGTTCCCTCTGTAGATATGTCAAAAGAAAAAAGTTTCTTGAGTGAAGATCACCTGAGTCCTTGAGCTTCTCATTCATTGTTCCTATCTCTTGTGACTATCACCCCTATGAAATGATGCTCTTTAGAGCTGCATATATTAAACTGGAAGTGACCATTCTGACCAGTGTCATCTTTTGATTCAAATGTTGGAATTTGCTGCACCACTTTGAGGTGGTGCAGATAAGACCGTACTAGACCTAAACTGTATTGTGACACTAAGACGTAAGGCTTTCTGCTTTTCAGGTACTCCCTGTTTGAGTAGCTTCAGCATTTGGTTGTGTGCTGTGTTTATGCTGCACCTGCCTTTCTGAATCCACAATTGTTAAGCTTGAGGTAAGTTATCTTTTCAGTAAAAGGAAGCTCTGTATCAGAAACATAGTTCAGCTGTTACAGTGATAGCTTAGCAGTAGCAGCCCAGAGTGAAGGACTGGGAGATCCCCTTCCTTCTTTGAATACAGAGATAACAATTTCTGAATATTTTTTCTGTATTACAAAGGTGTCTTATGCCTCTGTTAGACTATCTTAGAATCTAATCAAGGGGAAAGCTCTTTATCTTATCTCTACTGTAAAGCTAACCTTATCAAAAGTATATTTAAAATTCCATGTAACACCAATCCATTACCATGGATTGTTATTTAGAACGTGTTGTCGGTATTAATCTGTAGTTTGCTTGTTCCAGTCTATTGATAAGATTTTATTCCACAACTGCTTTGATAACCTCCAATCAAAAGAATGTTGCCATTAACATTGGATTTTACCATCTTGACAGGCTAAAATTTAATGAGAACACTGATGGGCTTAAGGTATAAATTCCAATTAAGCATACTAAATGCTTAAGTGTTCTGCTTAGTCTTTAGGGCTGCAAATCAAGGTATGCCAAAAGACTTAATATTTTTCTTTGCTTTTTGATTTTCAGTGTCCCGGGACTTACAAATGAGATGCTAGAGATAAAGAGTTGCAGCTCAGCATGAACAGTAGAATCAAGAGGTTCTGAGATGCCTGAGCACAAAATGTTTAATTTCTTAAAAGCAATACCTTCATCTACCATCATGATGTGAAGTACCCCCTTTCCCTATAACGAGTAAAGATTCCTCGAAAGACTTCAGACAATTTTAAAACTGGAAATGTCTTATCTGTCTTATGAGAAAATCACTGAAAGATATGCTTGTCTGATAGGGAGTAAATGACCTAGGGGACAGGTAGCAGGTGACTGTTATTTGGAGGCTGATGTATGGTACCCAGTGCTTTTTTACATTGGCTAATTTGGTCACACTATTGTGTCCATTTGTTGGCTTTTCTTCTTATACTTTGAGTGTACATTCCTCCAGACAGAAGCTATCCTTCTGTGTGACGTAGTAGAAACCATACTAAAAATTACTGTTGCTGCAATAAAATTACTTAATCCCTGGGCTGCTGGTTTAAATCCTGCTCAGATAAGAAGTGATGATGTGTTCTTATAATTTAAGCACCTGTATGAAATGTAGTTCCCCATGGCTGTATTTATACAACACAAAACTGTTGACACAGAGGGCATTGGCAATACTACTAGTATTTCATGCAACAAAATGCACCATGGAAATCTGTTTATGTTCATCATGGGATAGTCCCTTCACTTCAGGTGGAGTTGAAGCATACACCTGGGAATACTAAGGGAAAACTCTATGTACTACTAGGACTGTCAATCCAGTACTTTCCACAAGTTCTATAATAACTAATTTCTCGTGATTATAAACATGTGTTTTATCAACATATGGCTTATGTGTGTAATGTTTTTCATGCCATGCCTCAGTATTTTAAACAATGGAAAAAACATATATATTAAAAATCCTCTACCTGTGAACATACATTTTCACGTCATTCAAAATTACTGTATGCCAAGAATGTATGGTACAGTTTTCCATTTTGCCATTGCAAAAGTCTTTATCTTTTCTAGACTGAAAAAGGCAATGCATAGACTTAAAAGTTTAGCTTTTTCATTTAAGGCTGTACTGTAGTAATGCCTTTCAAACTTTTATTTGTATTTCTTTATGGCAAATATTGCATCTAGCTTCTCAGCACTGAAAGCAGAACTGTAATGTTGCTACAGGTGGAGGAGGAACAGGAGTGGGGCTGAGAGGGAGAGCTGGAGGGAAGAGGCTTTGCCACTTTTGCTGCTGTTGGGAATGAGGGCTCCCACCACAGTCCCATAGATTCTGCAGTTCCTGCAGCAGCAGGAACCAACCTGATTTTCAGGGCTTTGTTATTGGCAAAGTAGGCAGTGAGAGCACGGCTTTTCACTCCCTCCTGTTCCCTCTGCCCCTTTAGCAATCTGCTGCTCTAGGAACTGCCTTTGCCTATAACTAACCCTGGAAGTGTGGCATGATGTCACGTTATCTGTAGATAATACTATATGCTTTAGTTTTGCATTTTATGAGCAAAGAATACTGTTGCTGCAAACTGCCTTGCACCTTTTTCTCTAATGCTAATGATAAGATACCACTGTCTTTCCTTTTCTGCATGTAAACAGTAGATTGCAACATTTATTTAAATAGAAAAAAAATTGTTTCATCAATCCCAGGAAATACCTGTAAATGCCCACTAAAACCAAAAAAAATGCTTCAAGGAATCAAATACATTATAAAGATGTATCTGGTTTTTTCCACATTAAAAACTTCTTCCTCGTATAGATGTGAAGATACTAAAAGGTTATTTGATTCCTAGAAACTGCCTGAATTGAATTCTGTGTGTGCTTCAGTGAAGATGCGGGAGAGTATTTTCATAGTCAAGAAGATAGTCAGCACTTCCAGGTCAGCTGTTTAAGTCAGATACATGACTTAGATACACTTCAAAAATCTGTGTGAGCTGAAGATGATCATCTTCTGTCAATGTACCTGGGAGTGATTGTGTCTGCAATTATATGAGTCAGAGTTTAGCTTTTAATTGGAGCAGGAGTGAGCTCTTTGTTTAGTGCCATCTGTGCTATAATGTCTTTCAAGCACAAGTGCTTTTAAATAGCTGAACTCCTTGATTATTTATTTATTTTATTCAATTAATAATTATGCTAATAACTTTTGCATTGCATTTACATTTGGTCAAAGACCTAGCTATTTCTTACAAGAGTAGTGTAGGAAGGGTAGATGTGGAGCACTCAATGTTTACTTATTTCATGGTGAGATTTACACATCCTATTTGGTTCATAACATGGTGTGAGCATCATGGATGGTGAGTATTGTAGAAAAGCAATTTTACTTTTGCCAGTGTACCTCTTGTAAAGGTCACTGATGGAAAAACCCATTCTAAAAACTTGATTCATGAGATACCTCCCTCAAAACTGTTGAAACTGAATTTCTGTGGGAAGAATAGACAGAAAGGAGAGAATGAGATAAAGCACTAGTATGCATGGTATGCAGCCTGCTCTCCATGTATGTGATCTGCTCTCCATTCAAATCTGGCACACTTCCATTGCTAAGAGGAAACTGAAACATGTACACTTTCATTTTTACTCCTGTGAAACAATCCACAGAGCCCCTTTAACGCAGGCATCCATGCCATAGGATACTGCTGGTCATAAGGATCTGTCCCCTGTGCCTGTGTGCATTACAAAATGCATGTGACCACTTTCACTGGAATGCATTCATGGGAAAAATGTCTCATAGTCCCTCTCTTTTCACACCATCAGGATTTTGGGAAAGAATATCCTACAGAAAAATGTTGTATAAAGTTTTATTTGATCCTTAAAGAAATGTTGCAGTTTGTAGATGTGAGTAACGTTTGTTTAAACCAAGCCTAATTTTTCCTATATCCTTTAAGTTCTAACAGTTATGTTTGAGAATGGAAAAAAAATCAGATTAATGCATAGATCTGCTGTTGAATATCTGTCATGACAATCATTTTCTTATCTGCATATTGTGAGAATTGCAGCTCTCATCTCCACTTGTGACTACCCTGATGGTTGCTAGGCACTGCCACACATCCTGCAGGATATACATCTGACTGTTGACAGTCTGACATAGCTCTGGTGTGGGCCTAGCTCTCCTGAGTGCTGTGAACCATGTGACAGGTGTATGTATGTACAAGAAAGAATTTCATTTAATTAACTTGATTTGATATAGGATTCTTAGGGGTTAACAGATGGGAAGAAATACTTTGTTGGCTTATTATTTCAGAGCCTGACAACTTTACATTCAGAATCATGTTTAGAAAAGAGTAAAGTGTTTCTGGTTGTGGGTCATCTATAGAGAAAATATCCCTACTACCTAGTACTGAGGAAATAACACATTTGTGGTACCTTTAAATCCCTGAAGATAAGAAAACAACACCCATCCACAGTGTCTGAAAACTGTCACTGTTGAAGCTGGCATTACGGCTGTTGTTAGGTTTTGTACGGTACATGGAATATTTGACTCGCAGTGATCTCAATCTGTCACATCAGAGCTAACCAACTCCTATCCATGTGAGGCTTTAAATATACCGCTTCAAAAAAAAAATGACATGGCTTTCTTCTTTAATTTTAGGAAGCCCTTTATGCCTCTCTATAATCTGCTCAAATATTTCTGTTGAAGCAGATGTGAGACATGCCTCCCAGATGTGCCAGCCAAACGCAGCTGAGGTTATGAAAGAGGTCCAATCAGCTCAAGTGACCCTCAAAAATAAGCAAGGAATTGAACTGTCACCTGGAATGTGTCACTTGAGCAGGTAATCCTGTAGTATTCTGGCTTTTACTGCATCGTGGTTATAGATATTGCATGCTGCTTCTGCTTGTGCACACAGCCAATTACAGCATGTCAGTCAAGGAACTCCTTAAACTGTGGTACCTTGTTCCCTTGTGATAGGCTGTCTTCCTTAGAGAGAAATAGCAATCAAATTTCAAATAATCTCTTACCCTTTTTTTTTTTTTAATTTTTTCCCCTCTAAAAAGACTGAAGTTCTAGGCTGGTACACAATTTTAGGCAATGTGGTCTCTTTATCTTAGTGAAAATGTTTTTGGTATGTGTGTGGGGTTTGGGTTTTTTTTAGAGCAAGATATGCAGATACACGGTCCTAAGGAGCCCTAAGAACCTTATTTTATTCCCTTATAGTCCTGATTAGTAAAATATTCTCTCCTGTGTCATATGATGTGGGACAGCCTCGTGGATTGCTTACGTGACTGCTGTTGAGGTCAGGGATCAGAGTTCCCTTTCCAGTAATGCAGGAAGGAAACTGGATAGAAAAGACAGATCTGTGAAGAATAAACACAAACTCTAATGTAAGTTAAATTTCTCTTATCGGTACCCCAGTACATCTGAAACTGTTCCTCAGAAACACTATTTTGTGTGGTGTTGTACAGCACGCTTTTAAAACTGCAGATAAATGACAAACATTTCAGAGAACAAAATAAATCTGTGTACCATCCAGGTATCCACAACTTAGTATTTTAGTAAAGTGTCTGGTCCATTATCAGACTGTCTTTCCATATCTACTTAGTCTCTAAACAGAGAAATTGTGAGACTGGCTCATACACCCCACCTGACCTTGTCCAGTATCAAGATCTGTAGCAGTTTTGTAACAGGGTATTTTTATCAAAATTCACATCTGGTTCCTTAATTGTACCCAGAAATAGATAGTCTAGTAATGTATTGCATTTTTTGTCTTTTATTAGTAGCAAGCAGCCAATGTCCATCTGTCTCTTCCTGCCCCTTCCTCTTCAGCATCAGTCTGCTTTTCTGATCCGGATTAATGAGAGGATTTTCTTGCCCTCATGATGCAGGAACACAAGGCATGTTCAGAGCTTATAATCCAAATGGCTATACATTGGAATATCAAATGAAGGAATTCTGATTGCTGAATTTCTTTGCTTTGCTGGCAACAGTGTAACATTTATCTTCTAACATTTTAACTGGTATTAATTAGCCTTACAAATATTTAACAGCATCTCAGTATCTGTGATCTTCTCTTTGGGGGACAAGTAGAAAAGAAGAGAGGCAATGAGTAAATTCCTAGAGGATAAATATTACAATAATGGAAAATACTAATCAGTCACAAATACATCAGGATAATATTTTCTGGTACTCTTTTTCCCCAATAATTTTTAACCAGTATATAAAAAAGAGCTGTATTGATTTACCAGAGAATAGTCATTGCTATAGTTAAAATCGTGTGTTGGTTTGATGCATAAGCTAAAGCTGCCCAAGGTCATCTTT
The DNA here is from genome assembly GCF_000695765.1 of Mesitornis unicolor. NCBI lineage: Eukaryota > Metazoa > Chordata > Aves > Mesitornithiformes > Mesitornithidae > Mesitornis > Mesitornis unicolor. Next base: position 13,730 of record NW_010158146.1, read on the forward strand.
AACTGGGGCCTGATGTGTTTAAATATTTAATCAGATGTCAGAAAACAACTTGGATCACAAACAAGTTCTGAATATATCCTGCATAAACTGAGAAAGGAGTTGAGATGTCAGCTCTCTGCCTTTCATGTATCTATTAAAATAGATTCCAGTTATGCATGTCAGTGTTTTTATTAGCTACTTTTATTTCAGTATTCATCCTTTTAGAAGTGTTTACATCTAACACATTAAATTTACACATTTCAGTCAAGCCTATGTCAAACAGCTAATCCAGCTAGTTCAGCCAGTGCTCTCTCACATAAACTTTCAGACCTTACTCTTACACTTGTATATAGTGACAGAAGTGCCACGGCATTGCAACCACAGAGGTTGCACTTTCTCCCCCACTGCTGTAATCTACAGCATGGACCTGGGGAGTTCTGTCAAACACTGTCATCTTCAGTACAAATTCCCCAGGTACTGGATTTGGTTTCCTAATATGGCAACTTGCTGGTAATTACATCAAACGTTATTTGATACTGAAAGTTATTAAATATCTTCTTAGAATAATTAGTCTATTAGAGTTCAAATCAAACTTTTCAAATGTAACACATAACCTCGTCTCTTTGGGCATTATAAGAGTAAGATGAGAGATACTATAAGGCTTGTCAAGGAGTTGTATTGTTTTATGTGTAAACACAGTGATTTAAGAGGACAGGCTTTCGTTACTAATCTCCGAAAGTAAGTATATTTGTTTCTGTCACACTGTGGGTACTTATTTAAAAAAGATAAACTCAACAGGAGCTGCTAATCAGTTCTCTTTTCTTTCAGGGAATATGTAAGTCCTTTAAAGATTTCAATGGTTATACTACATTTTAAAACAAGAAAATTAAAGACTGCAGTTAGGATCTTTTCCATCAATTTTCAAACAATATATAAACTTCTGCTGTGGGAAATTTTCTGTACATGGTTGTGTAACTGTAAAGTTCTTGCGCTATTTCCCCAAACAACAGGTGTAATAATGTAAACCAAGAGATTTTTCAGAAATAACTTACCCTGCTATGCTGTAAAAAAAAGCAAGGCACCACTGTTCAGCTGGGATAACCTGTTATCTGTTTTCCACAGTCATTGGAAATCCTGTTCCTGTGAGGCTATTCCTAACTACCTTTGCTATTGTTTTTGTGTGGTTGGTTGTTTTGGTTTGGTTTGTGTTTTTTTTTTACAGAAAGCATTGGAGAGGTATTAGGTACTGCTTAAAAGACGATACGTCTTTGACGTGGACGCTGGACAGCTATGATGGTGATGCCCTCCTTCAGGTTTAAGGATTCAGGATGGCAAAAGGCAGCATGCTAACTCAAAAAGCCTTATTGTTCCAAGGAATAATTACTTTTTTTTTTCTCTTGGAAGATTCGCATACTTTTAGGCTACTAACCATGAATCAAGTCAATTGCTCATTTTCACAAAACATGACACTGACGATTTGGTATCACCAGCTCACCAAGCCCAGTGCTCGCTGGCTGAACTGCCCAGCATTTTCCCTCTCCCATTCATTCCAGGCGCTGCTCCGCTGGCAGCGCCTG
>NW_010158146.1:15416-15618 GCF_000695765.1 Mesitornis unicolor
GGGTCTGTGGCCTACTCCGCCCTCGGTGCCGGACACCCTGCGCAGGACCCGCATCGAGGACTTCATACAGGGCCCTGCAACACAGGACCCAGCCCAGCCTGGGCCGCTCCTCTCAGGGCCCCGTACGTACTCCTCAACCTCGGGCGGCCTGGCTGGGGCCGGCCTGAGGGCTAGCAGACTCCACCACCTCCGCCGGGAGGCG
>NW_010158146.1:15762-15995 GCF_000695765.1 Mesitornis unicolor
TCCCCGCCCCGGCCGCCGCCGCCATGAACATCTTCCGCCTCACCGGGGACTTGTCCCACCTGGCGGCCATCATCATCCTGCTGCTCAAGATCTGGAAGAGCCGCTCCTGCGCGGGTGCGTGCGGAAGGCCTCTGGGCGGGCGAGGGGAGGGCGGCGGGAGCGGCCGGGTAGCTGCGGGCCGCGGTGCCCGAGGGGTGTCTCGCTGGGGGCTGGGCACGATCTCCGCTTTCTCG
>NW_010158146.1:16460-16725 GCF_000695765.1 Mesitornis unicolor
CACCATCCCTTCGGCTGCCGCCGGGAGGATCGCTTCGTCCTTATGTAACTGCCCAGTTCGAGCGAATGAATGGGGGGGCAGGTTTTTGGGTGGAACGACACGTCCCCCGCGGGGAGGGCGGCTGCCCTCCCCCTCTCCGCGTCCGGCCGCACCGGGGAGGGAGCCGGAGCTTGTTTCCTCGCCTTCCCTGGCAGCTTTCCCTCTGCGGGTCTGCTCGGCGGCGTTCAGCGCCGCTCTGGTGCCCGGAAGCTGGTTTTGCTGTAGG
>NW_010158146.1:16848-30048 GCF_000695765.1 Mesitornis unicolor
GCGGTAAGACTTAAACCGTGATTCGTGCCGTCTGTCAGGCTCCTGGGGTGTTTTCTCGTTGGCATGAGCAGCTGAATGAGAAGGCTGGAGTGAAGAGGCGCTCAGTCGCGATCCGGGCCTGCTCTGACGTGGCAGCGGGAGAGGTGGGGAGGGGAGGGAGCTGGGGCCCGGCCGCCCTCCGGGCCAGGCGCCGGGAGAAGCCCCGCTCCCGCTCTGCCAGCCCGGGTGAGCAGCCCTTGCTCTTCCTGCTCCCGTGTTTTGTACTTGCTTGCTCGAATTCCGTGGGCTGCGGTTTGCTTTTTGGCTTCTGGTGTATGGTGTGGTGGCTGGAGGGAATTGCAAGCATTTCTGCAGCATAGCTGGTTTCTTTCAGAAAACTAGGGGTGGTTGTAATTCAAAATGGGCATTTCAGTGCTCTCTGTATTATGTGGATCAGGCCGCCGACCCTGGAAGAAACATTTTTCCTGTGGACTGGGGTTTGACTGTGAGCTTGACTTTGCCGTCTTTCTGGTGAGCTGCTCCTTCATTAGCAAGAGTGATTATTCTTTAAATTAGTTTGCCGTGTGTTGACGTGAAATAGCATTCAGATACTGAATTAATGCTGTTGAACAAATTTATCTATGAAGTCTTCAGTTAAGAGTGCAAATAATTCGTTTAAGCTGCAACACAGAAGAAGGGGAAATTATTTACGCTACAGGTAAGAGGAAGTACAGATTCTGTTTTCATGTCTTGTTACTTCTTGCTAATCACTAGTGCAAAAGAAAAGATCATAGTAAATTCATACCTTTGGTTTTAAACACATAAACTAAGAACTGTTCTTAACTTTACAAAAGAGTTCAAGCAGATGATTCCACAGTCCAAGTGCAGTGGTAGCGTAGAACTATTGTTTCTGAGGCCATGAAGTGCAAGAGCTCCTTGTTAATGAATTTTTTTGGCCCACAGTCTAGCGGGTCAGGAATTTTCTGGATCTGGCCAGGCCAGGCCTTCTCCAGCTCTTCTGTGGAGTTCGTCCTCTGCCTTACCTGAAAAATGCAGCCAAGATTACAAACATCATCAGAGTTAATTATATAAAACCTAAATATCCCTTGCTGTCTGAAAAAGGAAAATGAGAAATTCTAGTGCAAGTCTGAAATTCAAATAGAGTTTTAGCCAAGAGATTTGTAAGGGACCTTTGGACGTGAGGTTACTTACACAGTGTGGTACAATGTGATAAATGCACATCTTTCTGCTTAAAAAGTGATCTGATGATGTTTTCCTTAGGTCAGTTGTGACTGAGGATCTCTGTTACTAGGGCTTTATGAGAAAGTAGGCTCATACCAATCATTACCTTTGGTACTGCTTTCTTCAACACAGAAAAGTAAATGGTCCCATATTACATAGGGCTCTTAACTCATCCCTTTACCAAATTAGGCGATGTCTCTAAACACAAACAGCTTTTGGCTGGAATTGTTTTTTGGTGTCTTCTTTAGGAATAAATCAGATCCACATTACTTCTGAGATTGGTGTCTGAGGCCTGAGTTTATCAAGAATGAGAAGAGCACCTCAAAGGAGCATGGTATTTTATTTTTGGGGTGACATCCTGTTCCTTGTAGTGGTTCGTTGTCAGTTGTGGCTTCTACTAATAAAAACTTCATAAATACGTATTTGCATAAAACATTTGTGAAGTCATACAGAACAATAACCCCTAAATAGTTACCAGTTAGTGTTGAGCAGATGCTAAATGCCTCTTATTAGAGGGGTTTATGCGATTCCTTTACGTGTCCTGGTTATTACAAATTTATTTAACTTATAAACTGCTCTACCTCATGGTTATTGGTGACTTAAGGAAATGTGGGCAGACCAGCTGCTGCTTTAACTGTGCACTTTTGAAGCAGTAGAAGCTTAGAAAATAAATAAAGACTCGTAACTGATTGCTGAGCTGTAGGCTGTGATCCACGAAGAGCTGGCAAACCACATGGTGCCGACTCCTCTCTTCTGGTTGCGTCTGTGTGTGTCTGAGGCCTTTGTTCCAAGAGGAGCTCCGAGGCCTATGAAAGCAGCTGGAAATGAGAGGGAGACAGCCTGTGTACCTCTGCTGCAACCTGCTGCTTTCTGAACACATATCAGTCTCCATTTTAATTCATAAGTGACTCCTTTAATTGAGGGAGACAGGTGAGGCTAGGATAATCTGCATGATGAAGCAGTCTCTGTTTTCTGAGTTTGACAAACTTAGGTGGGTTTTTTTTTTCTAATTTAGTCAATATGTTAAAATGAGAACAGCAGGAAAGCAAATCAAGTCAGATTTCAGAGCTGGCAGGGAAACAATTTTTTGCATGACTGGTTATTTGAGTTTCTGAATTTGGAAAAATGTTCGCCACTCCAAATAACAGCTCAAAAATAATTATTAGGAAACCAGGTAACTCCATTATTGACTTAATAATTAGGAAATTCATGAGACTTGAAGAATCCTGTGCTTTCAAACATTGTCATGTTCAGACTGTATTTTCTAATCCATTCCAAGTCAAATTAGATTGTTTGCTCTGCAGATTACTGCCCAAAATGGATTTGCTTTTCTCAGTGTCATTTGTCAGGTGTTAAAGTCGACTTGCAGTTGCAAGGCTGTCAAATTATATGTTGAATGCTCAAAAAAAAAGTGTAGATAGTAAATGTGTAATACTTTCCTAGTAATGTAGCTGTTTCTTATAATTTTATATATCTTTTATGGACCAGGTCATATGCTTTGTTGAAGACTTTAAACAGTACTTTGGTATAGGCTGTTGCCTTTTCTGTATTTTGTCAAAAAATGCAGCCTTGGAATTTCTTCTCTTTTGTGGAAAATTTGTCCTTTCTTAATTGACAAATTTGTGTTTAAAGTTAGGTTGTTTGTGGTTTATTTAATTAAAAGTACAGGATCCTTAATGTTAGTATTTTATTATCAGAACCAAAGATGTTTTGGTTCTGTAGCTGATATGGACTTCATATTGAACAAAACTACCTTTTTTAATTAAATAGCTGTTGAAGTTTCCATGGCAAAGTGCAGACTGGCTTTCCTTAGAAGAACTTCCGTTTGTAGATTTTCTGGCTGTGGTACACAGTTCATAGTTAGCAAGTGGTGGACGCACTCCACAGCCAGGCTGACTGAATGCCTCTGCTGCTGCTGGTCACTCTTTACCTGACTTACAGCAGCAAAATGAGGTTGATGAAAGTACAGCAATTTCAGCTCTGCTCTCCTCCTTAGCTGTGAGAATCGGCTGAGCTTTTGAATTGAAGTTTCATCCTGGTGCTTTGAGTCAAGCTAGAGTGCCGAAGTTGAAGGAGTTTTTCCACGTGCGAGCACGAAACAAAGATGAGGTTTGACTCTTTGAAATTTGAGCCCAGAGCTGAGGCAGAAGGAATAAAAATGTGTTTATTTAGCTCAAGAACTAAGAAATGTTTGTAGGAGTAAAGGGAAAAGGAGCAGGATGAGAGTAACAGCAGTGTAATCTCAGTGAATTGCAGCTGCCAACCATGAGCCAAGGTCAGGGCTATGGCAGGTGTGTTGATATCTTTCCTAAAGTTTTGAAATGCATCAGATTCATACAGTGGAGTGTTTGCCAGTATCCTCCTCTTGTTTTTGCTGGTGGGATGCCAGTCAGTCTGTAGGTGTCTGGTTTAAACTTTGAACCTTGCCTAGTCTAGCCTACTTAACTTGAAAATAAATTTAAACTTGGTTTTAGGATGTGTTTTGGGAACATTTGACTATTCTAAAGATTAAAAATTGTGTAAATACTGAGAGCCTTAATAAAAATTATGGCTCTTGGGTTAGGGGTGAGAGGTGAGGCTGGCAATGGCTTAGAGGAATTTGTCAAATTTATTACTTGTATTTATGTGACAGTACATCCAGATCCAAATGTATAGCCATGATCAATAATTAATGTATCTTAAATGCTTTTTTTGCTGTTCACAGTTATTTACTAAAAGAAAATAGCATGCTAAATAATTTAACATAACTGTATGCTGTAGTGTCATGCTGTACTGTAATCTGTCCAGGTGGATTTCTTTGTCCTGTAGGTTCTGACCTTAGGGTAGCACTCTTTGCTGAGAGGTTTTGTTGGCATGAGAGCTGTAACACCAGTGAGCACACCTGGGATGCAACTGCGAGTGCTGCCTCAGCTGTATTTGCAACATAGTTCTAGTTCAAGAAATGTCAAATGTATTTTTTTTTCTCAACTTTGGGAAGTGGTTTGTGTGTGGGTTTTGTTTTATTGATTTTTTTTATATATATATAGTTTTACAGTCTGCATAACTGGAGGTTTTGAGGCATTTGCTCTTTCCTGTACTGCAATTGCTTATGGACAGTTGGGTTTTTCTGGAGGTAGTACGTTAGGCTCACCTGGTAGATACTTCATGTATGAAAATTGCAAATAAAACACCTTTTTAATTGTTACTGTTTCAGCCTTTCCTATGCTTTATGTATAAAAATAAAGTCCCTTCATCTGGGGCAATTTATTCAGTGTTTCTTAAGCCTAAGTGAAACGAGTTCAATAACCATAGCAGATAGCCTTTCTTCTAATTGCTTTATGGCACTCCTAATTAAGGCCTTTCTCAGAAATATCTTTATAAAGGGACAAGGATTTTCATCCTTGCATCATAACGCTCTCCTAGAGAATATCTTTCCCCCTTGTTTTTTGAACAGTGTTTGCATGCTTAGCTGAACAGAGTCAAATATTTTCACCCTGGATGACTGAAAACAAGCGTAATTGGAGTAACAAGACAGAGGCACAGGCTGGGTTGTTTTGACCCCCTGTTGTGACACGCCACCACATCAGTATTATGGAGTGATGCTTCACCTCAGTTTTTAGAAGCTTTTAGTGACATATTGTGCAAAGCTCTTATGCTTCTGACTCTGTTCTAGTGGCTGAACTTTAGTACAGACAAATGTTTTGATGTTAGGGCTTTGACCTAAAATGGAAAGTTACTTTGAAGATGCAATGGAGATGTCTTGTTATTTTAGCTTGCTTCCCTCTTTTTTAAAATTTTATTTTGTTATTCATGTTTATACATATGCAAAGAGTAAGTGTCAGGAGGAAGGAGCCAGGCTCTTTTCAGTGATAGCCAATGCCAGGACAAGGGGGAATGGGTGCAAGCTGGAGCATAGGAGGTTCCATGTGAACATGAGGAAAAACTTTTTTGCTGTAAGGGTGATGGAGCACTGGCCCAGGCTGCCCAGAGAGGTTGTGGAGTCTCCTTCTCTGGAGACATTCAAAACCCGCCTGGACGCCTTCCTGTGTGACCTGGTCTAGGTGATCCTGCTCTGGCAAGGGTTGGACTGGATGATCTTTCAAGGTCCCTTCCGACTCCTAACATTCTGTGATTCTGTATGTTTTTGACTGTTTGCTATCCCTCCCCCCCTGGACCCCCATGTGGTCAGTTAAGTTTGTGAATTTAATTGCCTTATGTTTTAAAAAAAATTTTAAATAGATTTTTTAAAAAAATCGATTTATTCCACTAAAATCATGTTGTTGGTGGTAGCATACTTCCTGGTTATCACTGGATCTGTAGTACCTACTGCCCTTGTACCTTTCCAGCAGTTCAGCGTCTAAAGAATGTGCTGAGGCAGGTGACAGCACTCTGAGAATTGAAGGCTAATGCAGCCTTGCTGCACAGTGCCCAGTGATGATGCAGAACAGGTAGCTTACAGGTGATATTTTTTTGAGATTACACTAGCCACTCTGAGTAACTTCTAAATCTTGTGTAGTGCTAGTGCCTTTTCCAGTACAAAATAGGTAACTTACGTTGACTCTACTGAGATATATATGAAGGTAACAGTTCTGTTTGTACAGCTTAGTTCTGGAACCCTGGATTTTGTCCTGATTTTGGAATCAGCGTGCTTAGAAATAAAGGATATAGCCTTTCTCATCCTTAGCATCAAGTGTTTTAAAGCGTATCATAACTTTTTGAATAATTAATTTTTCCTTTATCACTTTAGGTATTTCTGGGAAAAGCCAGCTTCTGTTTGCACTGGTCTTCACTACCCGTTATCTGGACCTCTTCACTTCATTCATTTCATTGTATAACACATCTATGAAGGTAGAGTATACTGAAGAGTTAGAAAAGCTAGTAATGTTGTATGCAGAGTGCATAATTTCATTAATAAAAGCCCCTTTAAGTGTTCCACTGCACAGTTATGACAGAATAAGTTCTAGATGGGCTTTGGGTCAAGAATGTGGAAAATGGATTCAAAACCCTACTTTTTTCTACACTATAAATGCAATTTTTAAGAACTGTTAATATGAGGACTGTGACATTTAGAACAAATGCTATTTGGGTTACTGAAAATAAAAGCTTTTGGAAAAATGGTTGAAATAAATTTTATTTCTCAATTGAGATATTGGAGCTTAAGTGAATGTCTTTTTGTCCACTACAAGGCAAATTAGTGTTCAGAATGCATTGGTAGAATTGCAGTTAGCATCTGGTCAGTCTGATCAAAAATTGACAGGAATACGCTTTTAGGAATGTAGCTTCCATCAGATTGTACCGCTTTTGCTTGCCCACTAAATGTTAGTGAGCTCAGATTTGGTTTTGTTATTTCTTTCTTATTCATGCAATTTCTGGTGCCAAGTATGAGAAAATAAAGCAGCCTGGGAGAGTACAGTGTATTTGTGGCACCAGTAGAAATTGGTGCATTTGTGGCACCAGGGCATATGGCTTTTTAATCCAGTTCCTTTATTCTTGGATTTTCTCGATGGTCTTCAACTTTAGTTCAGAAGATAGTATAACTTTGCCAACAAGAAAGACTAGAGAGTCAATAATGCAAGAGTTATTAAAGAATTAGAGCAATAATACTGTAAAAGAAAATTTTAGATCTTGGACCCACTCGCACTGTTGTCTTGTAACAAATCAAATGTGTATGCTTAAGTTTTATTATTAACTATATAGATTATGTATTGTGTATTAAGTAAAATATTCGTGAGACACAAGCTTTTTTCCTATGTAATTTCTGAGAACAGTGAAAGGTACTGTTGGGTACACTGAAGGAGTGGCTAGGTTCTTTTTTTTTTTTTTGCAGTTTATTTATTGGTTGTGATTCAGGGTCATGACTGTGTCTTTTTTTCTGCAGTTCTCTTACCCAGAAGAGGAATGAATATGGGAAATTACACTTGTGGTACTCAACTTAATACTGAACTGAGTCTTTTGAGTAATGGAGTGGTCCTCTGTTCCAATCCAGTATTAACTTTCAAAATGAGAACCTTTGTTACAGTTTCAGAGGTTACTGCTGAGAGACACTGTTGGATATGCTTGGCTTTTTTTAGCCCATTATTGTAGTGCCAAGACAAAGCTGCTTGAGTGTCCCAACACAGTTTCTTGTTCTATGTACATATATTTAGGAGTGTATAATATTACACCGTTGTAGGGAACATAAGCTACTATACAAATAATCTTACCCAGAGCATAACTAGATGAACTTTCTAATCTGAGGAAAATGCTGTAATTGGCAGCAAAAGAAGTTGTTCATTTCTGTACAGTTAGGGTTTTCTTCAGTGTTTTTAGAGAAATACTAATTAAACTGCAGGTGCAAACTTGCTGTATTAGTCTGACAGTGATCATAAGATACTTAGGAAAATCAGTTTCTTCTGTGTTGCAGGAATACATACAGAAGTACACAGATTGGCACTATCTGCCTTTCTCAATGACCTGCAGACTTTGATTTTTGTGATTTGTAGCATTCTGTATCTCTCGGTTTCTTTTTCATGGTACCTGTATCTGAGCATTGGACACATTTCTGCTGGTGCTCTTTGCAGCCATTTTTCTACCATTATTTTCTTCTATTTTGGAATCTTTAAATATGAAAACTTTTTGAGACTCCCAGAACACACTATCATTCTCATGAAGAAATGTTTAGTAAGGAGTTGGGGTTCATTCACGCTTTCTTAGTGTCTTCTATGATCATACCAATTAGTTTACACCTGTAATAGGTGTTCCCTATACCTGACATCCTGTCCTGTAGTCCTTTATCTCCAGTCAGCTGTGGTGCTGTTATATTAAAGATTGGATCTTTGGATTCTGAGCTCCTAATATAGTATTCGTAGCATTTTGTATCTGTGAGCAGCACTTCTAGTGAACAGGAACATCTACAAACAGTGGGTTTTTAAAGGTTATTTTTTGGTTGTAAAGAACTTACATTGACTGTGATAAATGGTTTTCAATTTTTAATCTTCGTGATGAAACTGAGGCAGAAGTAAACTATTTGTCTACTGTACCGTGTTGTCTCCGGGACAGTGTGTGTCCTGATGATGGCAGATTGACCTTTAGAAAGTCATGTATTCTCTCTGGTTCTGTTTTCTCATATGTAAAATGCTATTTGTGTATTCCATGGGGAATAAGTATGAAGTCTGCTGTACCATAACAATTAAAATGGTAACATTCGACATCAACTGAAATTGAAACTGAATTCTAGTTCAGTGCTTGCAGCAGTCTGTTAGTTTTGCAGGTCTTGTGACCTGTTGGTTGGTGGAGAACACTGGCCACTTGGCACTCTGCTGATTTAAGAGATGTTTAAAGGTCTAAATTGAATCAACTAATTTGTGGTATATTAAATGGCTGAGTGGGGCTTGTTGAACAGGTTTTTAGTTGCCACATGAACCACACCACTCCCAGACTTTTTGAGTGTAAAAAGACCCCTTCCATCATTATTGCATGTATGCACGTACACATTTTTAACTGTAATGTTTCGGACCTTGCTTCACCTGCTGTTGCAGTGGGGATATTCCTTCTCCAGTCAGTTCCTTCGTTCTGTCTACTCAGGAAAGGGTCTTTAAAGAAACTTTGGATTGTTACTTCAACTAGAAGCAAGCTGATGCTTTTAAAGCAACAAAACCACTAGACCCCTGAGCTGTTGGTTTTGAATTGTTACTCTGCTGAGAAAAGTTAAATACCACCACATAGCCTGGAATTGCTAAAACATGTAAACAAATACAAAAAGACAGCACTTATTCTTAGTGCCTGGGAGTATCTTTGTTCAGTGTGTTTGATCTAATCCTGAAACTTCTGTGGGTTGTTTTGTTTTTTGCTTTTTCTTTCCTTTAGCTTATCTACATTGCTTGCTCGTATGCCACCGTGTATCTGATCTACATGAAATTTAAGGCCACCTATGATGGAAACCATGATACGTTCAGAGTGGAGTTTCTGATAGTTCCTGTTGGCGGACTCTCATTTCTTGTCAACCATGACTTCTCTCCTCTGGAGGTGAGTTGATTGTGGGCAGGAGATTATACTTTTTTCTCTAAAACACTCAGAATGTGAAGATGAGCATTTTCAGACTGAGGAATGCTTGAAAAATGCCTGTGTTTCATAGTTTTGGGCTAATCCCGTTTCCTTAATGCATCTTCACAGTGTAGATTTCTGTGAAAATTTAAGGCACTTCAGGACACTAGCATTATCACCAACACTGATTATTTGACTTGACGGAAGACTGTCTTTCCAGTACACTCTGATGGTTAAACTAATTCAAAAGTATCCTTCCTTTTGTTATGTTTGTTAAAAGAAATGTCCCAGTATGCAGTTTATGAATAGTTGGTGCCACCTGGTGAAAACGAAAGGAATTATAATACTTCTTAAATTTTGTAGAATCGCAAATAGTCTAGAGTATTAGAAAGAATTGCATTTTATTTGAAATGGAGCTATGTGTTTTTCTATCAAAATTATAGTAAAATGCAATTATAGGAATGTCAACAGGTAATTTTCCCCAAGTAATACAGAATAACTTTAGATGCTTATTTTAAGTGGACTGAGCTGCGTTTTTGTATTTAATGGAGTTAAATGATTTTATTACAGGGTAAAGGAATTTTAATTGCAATGCTCTGAGACATTATTTCAGATTTTGTTCTGTGTTAACTCATTCTTTAAACCAATAGATCAGAAAAGTCAGAAGAACATGGGAAAACAGGGCTTCATCTTCCCTGCAGCTTTTCACAGCACCAGCTCTGTAAGCTGTATTTCTTGGTACTGTGAATCCTGAGCTGATGGATGCACATAAGTTTCCTCACGAGTAAACCTGTGCCTGCTGGCTTACTACACAGATGGCTTGGAGAGCGTTGTCTGCCAGGAGAGTTGATCCCTTGCACCATCCCGTGGTTGATTATGATGCCTCCACTTAGTTTTTCCTGTACCAAGGATGATTTGCCATAATACTGTATCTATTCATAACATGGTTAGAGACTGAAAAGTCAAGCCACATCAAGTATTTTCTGTGCTTTTGTTACAAGTAAGGCAGTTGAATATTACCTGTTTGGTTGTTTTCTTAACTTTCAGATACTGTGGACCTTCTCCATCTATCTTGAATCGGTTGCTATTCTCCCTCAACTTTTCATGATCAGCAAAACTGGGGAAGCGGAGACCATCACTACTCACTACCTTTTCTTCTTGGGTCTGTACCGTGCCTTGTACTTAGTCAACTGGATTTGGCGCTACTATTTTGAGGGATTTTTTGACCTCATAGCTGTTGTTGCTGGTGTGGTCCAGACCGTTCTTTACTGTGACTTCTTCTATTTGTATGTTACAAAAGGTAAGTAGTGCAATAACTTCCAGCTTCAAGTTGTGGAATGTGGCAATTAACATGTTCATAGGGATGTGCTATGTCAGCATTACTAGGTTGTTAGTGCTGTGTGCAAGTAATCACTGAAATCTCCTTGATAGATTACCAAGTATGCTTTCTACTAGTGTGGGGCATTTCTGAGGATTATTCGAAGTATGGGTAGAATATAAATGTATAAATGGTCTGATGAACTTAATTGATGTATTTAGCCATACTTATTTCAAATTAATGTTGCTATTGTCTTCCATGGATAAGCATGATCCTCATGCTTCTCCGGACAACATACACTGATCTGTGCAGATTCCATACTTAAAGACAGTACCTTAAGAGTCCAAAGGATTTGGGACGTTTCTGTTTATACTTAGTGTAGAAGCAGTCATTTCTGCTGGGTGCATTAGTAATTCTGCCCTTAGTCACATTCCAGCTTTCATTATATAACTACAAAGCTTTAAGGGGCTGTGTTATTTTAGTCATCACTCTTGAGAAACCATGGTCATAGGCACGTATGTCCTGAGGATGAAGAGTGAGAATTCCAGGATGCTACAAGAGAGCAAGATTTGAATAGATGTTAATTCATCATAGTTTTAGCACTATGTATTGAAGAGAGACAGGCAAGCTTGGGAGGACTGTCTGCACTGCACCCATTTGTAACAAAGTGACTCTACCTGGTGGGTTTTGGTCCCTTTGAAGTTATAACGGTGTGCTGCTCCTGTATCGCAGCTTTGTTTTGCTAATTGTTTTCTTTCATGCTTTTTCTTACAGTACTCAAGGGAAAGAAGCTCAGTTTGCCAGCGTAAGTGCCAAAAAACCATCACCAGCATCTGTCCTTTTGGATGCTTGGACAGAACAATCCTTATCACAAGCAAAGGCGAAGATGCTTGAGACAGAAAGTCAGAAACAGCTCTTTATAATGCAGGTAGTCATCAGCGGCTCTGTAAGAACGGAGGAAGAACAACCAGCAGATTTCTGTTTGATGCATCTTGCCTTTATCTTTTTTATTACTATGTATAAAGATTTTTTACATAAAGAAACTTATACTGTATTAATAAATTCAGTGTATGGTTTCAATTGGAATAGTTCCAAAAGTGAGATTTTTGTGAGATTGTTTATGACCAGGAACAAGTGCAAACTTTTTTTTAATTTTCAAGACTTTCTTTGAAATGACTGATTTTTTTTTAATTTTTTTTGTTTGTTTTTTTTTTTTCCAGTGCACAGATATGTGCATCCTTGATGGATGGTAGTCATCTGTTCTTTCCCTTTGATTCAATTTTCATTCCACTATATTTATTTTTTTCCAAAAGGTGAATATATGTCAACTCTAAATCCGAAACCACCGATGTTTAATGTGATGTGCTGGTGCCCAGTCTTTGTGCCATCTGCTGACATGGAGTTCCTTATTTAAAATATATGTTGGTGCCAGAAGGGGAACAGTCACATTTTGTAGTTGTTCCCCTTCTGAAACAGGCTGATGGCAAGGGGACACCAAGGAAATCTGTTGAGGCCACAAGGGTGGGCCCTTTCCTGTTTTGCCATCATGGTTTGGAAGGTAATCCCAATCATGAAAGCACTTGGCAACGCAGGTTGTGAAGGGTAAGAGATGTGGTTGTGTTGCTTAGTGGAAAACGTTTGTGACTCTATTCTTTGTTCAGAAAAAGGAGGTTAAATATTTGAGATGTACAGCCCAGCTACACCATTGCAACTATAGAAAGGAGAGACTTGTAGATTGTAATCTGTAGGTGATAATTTTCAACAATATCTACATTTTCTTAATTAATGCTTTATAAGCAACTTCCATGTTTGGCTTCATGTGGTTTTTGATGTCACTTTTGGACAATTATTTTTTTTATAAACTTTTCAAAATCAGCAGCACCAGTTACCATTCTTTATCCTTTAAATGATTCCCTTTTTTTACTGAGCTGTTGCATGATTTATCCTGTGTTACCATCCTCAATAAACACTTTATGAAATGGTGAAAATGTTTTTTTTTATTATTCCTGAATTAATGTTTTGTGTTTGCCTGAGACTGGATGAAAAGTTGTAGTAAGGACAAGTTGTTTAATGTCATTGTTTGTTTTACTGAAATAACTGTGTTCTTAAGACTGTGAGGGGCATTATCACTACATGAAGCAGCGGTTACTTAGTTGCATACGATTGTGGTCTCCAGCTTAGTGCAGATGAGGGTTTGGTGCTTGTGCATGTTTTTGTTATGTATTCAAGAAGTCATTTATTGTCTCTTACATTACCCTCACTATCCCCCTAGTTCGTGTTGGTTATCATTCCTAACCCCAAGTCTGAATAGTGCTTTTTGTTTGCAGAGTGTGTATGGTCTCTCATATTCCAGGTACTACACTGAGTATCCTGTTGCTGTGCAGAGTTGCTCGAAACCAAGGTTTATCCCTGTGGTGAAACACAGGAGTCCGACGCCAGTTGTAGCCATAGAGCTACCTGGGATCCGTGCTGGTTACTGAGAACTTATCAGGGTCTGGGTAGGTTATTGGCTTCCTTGTTATTAGGTTTGCCCTTCAGTTGCAGCGTCCCGGTCAAGCTCGGAGCTGCGCAGCAGGAGCACCGGGAGCTGTGGAAGGAGGTGGCAGCGCTGCTGCGACAAAGGCCTCCGCGCGCCGCCGATCGATGCGGCCGCTCTGTGC
>NW_010158147.1:0-11021 GCF_000695765.1 Mesitornis unicolor
GGTACCGCCCTCTCCCCCTCGCGTGGGGGTGGCAGCCTGCGGGTGGTCATCTCCATCCCGACACCTTCTCCCCCTCCAGGCCGCGTTTCAGAAAGCCGCCGAGGAGGTAAAGCAGCTCAGGTCCCAGCCTACGGACCAGGAGATGCTCGATATCTACAGCCACTACAAGCAGGTCACGGTGGGCGATGTGAACACGGGTAGGTACCGCCTCGCCCCCCAGCCGGGCGGGGAGGCGGCTGGGCAGCGCCGCCCTGCGCCCTTCTTGGAACCAGCGCTTCTGTGCCTGGGCGCCCCCAGTGCGGTTGCGGCATGAGGCCGAGCTGGAGGCACTCGGGAAGGCAAAACCTCTCTCTCCCTTGGTGTGTGCCTCGCTTCGTGCGATCCCGTGGTGTAGCTGAAATGACTCAGTACCGACTTGGCACGGATTTATATGCAGGCGAACAGAAACTGACCTGATAAGGGCTTGTGCAACTTGTGGTTTTTAGATTAACCCAGCTGCAGTTGTCTAAATCGTATAGCAGCGGTCGGAGAATCCTTTGTGTTAGCTTTGTGCAAATATTGGCTTTGGGATTTTTGGAGACTTCTATCAGTAAGTAGCTGCCTAGGTCAAGGGATGCAGCTTTAATGCAAATGCTTCTTAGTTAAATGGGATTTAACAGCAAGGCAAACTATGCAAGTGTGGAGTAGCAATACTTGTTGGTGGGGGGGGAGTTTGTTAAAACTGGATTGGCTGCTAAAAATAGTATTGGAAAGCTAAAACAGAAGAAAATGTTGCGGATGTTTGTGACAAGAGAAACAAGAGCTGCAATTAAATATCACATCTTGGAAGGGCTGCAGCAGAAATATCTCTGCAGGTACACTATGCAAAATGTCTCCTGATACTTCTGTTGCTACATTTCTGTCACTGTCAGCTCCGACTAGGAATAACGTTTAGAATGAAGCCTGTCTCTAGTGACCTTGTCTAGCACTTGAGTAACTAGAATTAGAAAGGAAAAAGGTCATTTGTTTGGAGCGCTGGCCTCCTGACCGAGTTGCTGGTGAAGTTTGAGAGTTGATTGAATTCAAAGCTGGCAGTGAAGTGTACAGGAAATGAGCGCTTGCGATTTCTTTTTGCCCAAGACAGACAGCACTGATCCTTTTGTGTGGCTGGACCTTAGCATTATTAATGTTTGCCAAGTTGAAACAGTGCTATAGAGCTGTGAATACCAGCATTTCTGTAAGTCGCTGCATTCTTGTGAAACAGTAGCTCACAGGAGTTGGCTAGAAAATACAATCTGTGTAAGAGTAAGCCAATAGGGTTTTTTTGTTGGAGAGAAGTGGAGCTGCCAACTAGCTCTGCAGGTCATGTTGCCATGTGAGCAGGGCAAGGGTATTTTTGTGGCCAATTCACGGGCTACTGTCCAGCACCATTTGTTAATCGTAAGAATTGTCTTTAAGGAAACAGAGAAGAAGGGAAATCACAGAGGGGAATTATGTGAGAAATAACCATCTAAACATCCATATCTCATTCGTTTCTTCTCTATTTGGCTACAATGTGGCCTGTAATGAAGTGAGTTAGAACTCAGTGCTTACACCCCTAGATGGCAGAACATATTAACTGTGTGTTAGAAACATACCATTAACTTGATGATGATGAGTTCTAAGCTGTATGCTATTAGCTTTTTATTTCATGTCTCTGTGTGATGGACCTCACGGCATTTCTGCTTTACTTTAGAGCTGTCCTTTAATCAGATAGTTGTCATGCAAGACTAGTCTCTTCAGAAAGTACGATAAAGCCACATCACACTATTTGATCCTCTTCTGCTGAAATGCTGCTATCTTAAGGGATCTTGGCAAAGAATACCTCTGTGGCCACTGATAGCATTCCAACATGCTTCCTTCAGCATCAGAGGTGATCTCTGAACTACAGGTTACTAAGCAAGAGCTGCAGAGGTGAACCACTGTATTTTATCATAGTTAAGAGCTAAATAGCCTTCAGGAAAGGAGTAGGTATCACCTACACCCAGACCACACAAACTAATTCTGGTGCTTATCCTGTCTCTGTCAGACCGCCCTGGTATGCTGGACTTCAAAGGCAAAGCAAAGTGGGATGCCTGGAACGCATTGAAAGGTAAGTCTCTGCTTAAAAAAAAAAAAAATCAAAGAATGAATAAATAAAACCACAAGTCAGAAAAGCATATTTGGTTCAACAAGAAATAAAATAGTGTCACCTTATAAGATAAGAGTTCTAGGAGTTCAGAAAGCTGTGATAATAAACTCTCACTTTTGATTTACCTCTGCAAGGCAGAAATAATGCTGAAGAATGTAGCCTGTCTGAAAGGGAGTTAAAAGTACAAAATACCCAGAGCCTGAGATGTTGCACAAAGGAGAACTGTAGTGCTACATCTAAATACACTCTAAGTTGATTGAATAGCTTTCCTGTAATAATTGTGAATGACCTTAATAGAAGTAATACGGTGTTTAGTTACTGCTTATGCAAGTGTAACTTTGCTTTGAAATACTGTTTTCTCATGACAGCTGAACACATTTGTTTAAAACTCTAATAGGAGATTCACAGCCCTGTGACCTTCTTAGTTTCTTTGCTTTCTCATGTAGCGTGATGCTACGTGCTGTAACAAGAAATTGGGACTTGCATGTAAATGGTGTCTGACTGCTTCCTGTGTTCTGTTCTTCAGGAATGTCCAAAGAAGACGCAATGAAAGCTTACATAGCAAAAGTGGAAGAACTAAAAGGCAAATATGGCATCTGAGGACTGGATGTAGCAGCCACTTGCACATCTGAAACATGCCTTATTTCTAATACTGTAGAGAACTGGTTTCTGAAGATAATTTTAAATACAGAGTATGTTATAGTCAGTTCTCCTCATGCCTGTAGTTCAGGGGAGGGTGTGTACCTGTCTAATGTACTAACGCATTATAAATTCCTTCTGGGAACAAAATCTGGATCTCATTAAAGTGCATTTGGTACTTTAGCTGTTGTGATGGTTATCCCTGAGAGATTATTCTGAGCTCATCCCTTAATTGCCATGTTGCAGCTGTCAAACACTGCAGCATAAGGCGCGATCCAACCTCTCCAGTGGTTGTGCCGCTAGAGGGGGCTCAGCAATCTGTGTTTTGTACAATGCAGACTTGTGTACAAACCAAACTGGTCTGTCTGACTGCTTTGCCTCCTTTCTTGCACCACAAATATTACCATGAAGAGGCTAGGTCTAATGCTGAGTATACCATCAACAAGGCACGTGATATTTTTGCCTGTGGCTTTCGGAGACTTAGTTAACAATTGCAAAATCATTTTTCATAAAACACTTCTTATATATGTTATTCCCCAACAATAACAACATCAGGGTTGTTATTGTTATTATACTCAGCAGCTGAACCCAAAACCTTACCTGTCGAAGAAAAGGTTCTGCAGACAGTGGAGCTGTTAGTGCCCTTGATACTGTACCACTGTAAATACAGACCACTGGTGTTGCCATTTACTGATGCTAAAGTGGGGTGAATCAAGTATAAATTGGCTTAATGCTTACAAGGCTTTCAAATGGAAAGGCTTACAGTGATGATCAGCAAAAGTTTCATATGAAACCTATGGTTGTGACCATCTCTAGTAAGCTTTTATCTGTTCTGGTCTGCCTAGTAGTCTGTTGGAGTTGCTAAAGCTGGGAGAGGAGATTTTGCTTTTAAAATATGACACTGAACTATTTCAGCATAGACCATATGAGAATGAAGCCGCAACCTTATATGGGAATAAGGCATTCTAATTCCCGCTGTACTGGTTAGCATCTGAACATGTGAGGACTTAAAAGTCAAACTGCCTTCAGAAAAGCAATTGATTTAGAGAAATACATAGGGATTAAACCTATTGTTACCTATCTGTCTGGGTAAATTCATAGTGCTGTATTAGCTTACTACAGCAAACCCTGTGTGTCTAATGTGTATTTTTCTACACCACTGATAAGAGATGAAAGTGATTTTTTCACATGCTTTCAAAAATTATTATTTTCCCCCTTGGCTACTTTTAATGGGAAATGCTTTTGGAGCTAGTTGTTCACTCTTTAAAATGTGCTAGGATAAAGAAGGGTTTGTTCCCTGTTCTCATAAAGAAAAACATTGCTTATTGTTCTGGCTAAGTAATGTAAGCATTTGGAGTTTTTTTCCCTCCTGTCATATCCTCTGTTAGTTATTTGAGATTGTGTTGATGACATTCCCCTTGCAAAGAGGGGTAAGAGCAGATGTTCAGCATAAGAGATTATTTTAGCTTTTTGCCAACCCTCAATTCCACAGCCAGCTCTTTCTTCACAGGTGTATTTTGTGAAGCCAGTTATTCCTGGGGGATTCTGCCAGCTGTAGCGGAGTGTAACTTGTGCTGGCAAATGCTTCCGCTTCTGCTCTTGTTTGCTGGAAGCTGATGTGCTGTGAGCATGCCGTGCTCTGCTAACCTGCTTTCTGTCAAAACACCTATCTGGCTTTTCAGAATTTCTGACTGCTAAAGCACTGGAATTGGGATTCTGTCTAAAGAGCATGTGGGAGTAGCAAGTTCTATATCTTAGTCGTCATTCAGCTTTATTTCCCCTGTGAGACTTAACTAATTGTTACAGTGCTGCTCTTTCTCATACCTGTCTGGCATAAGGAAAACATCACTATGTACAGAGTGCTTATCTCAGAGAGACCTTGGGCTTGGCCAGGCTTTTATACGTTGCCTTGTACTTGCAAATAATCCTTTTTTGCTAGTGTATACAAGTGACTGAGAGCTCTGCCTTGGATGTCTTTACTTGGGTTCTTTATTTTTACCACAGTAACACCATCTTGCTGCTTGCAGCTTCACCTTCCTTAGGAAAGTAATGTCCGTGGTTTTGGTATCTAGCTTGCCCCTTGGCAATGAATCTGCCCTTAGCAGTCAACTGTGCATCTCGGAAGCTGAAAATTTAAAGTTGTGGAAGTAAGAGCTACAAAGTAAGACTGTACAAAAGGTGCTTGGGCAGAAGCAAAGGTACTGATGTCAGTGCACAGTGTTTGACACAAAAGCAGCAACATGGAAGCAGCTGCTAACTCTGGGTGCTATTACTGCAGGGGGAGTGTTGAAAAAGACTGAACTGCCTTGGGGGGACTGGTTGTTGGGGGGTGAGTGCCTGTAAATGCACAGGAGGTTGGGCTGTCTGAAATGCTGTTGACCTACTGACCGCATAGTGCTTGCTGGTCTGGAGCGTGAGACTCCTGGGTTGCATAAATAACCCTTTGGCAGTAGTGATGCTAGGGCAATGGTTGTTTAAGGACCTCTACAAACAGATCTGTAGGCAGAGGTAATTGCTCTTATTAAACTAATAAAGTGGTAAAAATAGACAGCCATTAAGGTATACAGCCTTGAGATTTGAAACGGAAGCAGCAATCTTCAAAACAAAATATAACTTCAGAACCATTGCTCTGTCTGCAATAAGGTGCTCTTGATGGAGGAACAGATGGCTGGGCAGTGCTGCAAAACAGGGGATTGTTCTGACACCCGTTCAGGGGGTTGCTGCTGTTTCCTCTGTATTAGATCAAAGAAAGGCCAGCAACATCCTGATCCTCGCTGTGCTGGCGAAGGGGAAAAGCCATGTGCTGAAGCAAGTCCGACACGCAGGAGGTCAGGGGCCAGCTGGCACACATGCACTCAGGTCTGGTCTGCTGAGCTTGCAGAGTATGCAGGACACAATCTGGACTTTGGATATGGTAATAATAAATGTTAACTTGCATCTGTGATAAGACAGTGTTCCTTCTATTGCACTTCTGCTATTAGTTCTTGCACAGAGAAACTAGTTGATTGGTACCCAGTGCAGTTAGAGATAAGCTGAAAAGGGGATGTTGTTTTCCTTGGGTTTTTTTCTCTTGTAGGTTTTGCTTGCTCTTACCAAACATACTTGAAGGTGCAACACCCCTAGCACAGATTAAACAAATCAGTATTGGTGTGCTTCTTAACGCCTATAACAGATTTTTCAACCCCGTGAATTTAAGTTTTCTGATTGACTAAAAAGCACTTCAAGGCTGAGTGCAGTGTGCAACTGTCTGTCAGAATTCTTCAGTCCTCATCTGGAGTGGTCTTGTTTCATAATGCAAGTATTTTAACCTTTGAACTTATTTGACCCTGATGATACTGCTAAAAATAAATGACAGTTGTGTTTGCTGATGTTTAAAATATTTGTTCTGCCCCCCTGAGTGTTCAGAGCAAACAATATTGGGCAATACATGGGGTGGCTAGGCATCTGGGCCATCTTGTGGGATTGCTGGAATTGGTTATAAATTGGGGGAGACAAAAGAAAGAAAATGCATTTTGGTTTGGATAGATTTCTAAATACCACAGCTGTTACCCAAAAAGGGTTATGCAGTCATCTCTTACAACCATCCTGCCATTCGGTGCAGCTTTAGAGCAATCCTTTGCTATCTCAACAGTACCTGAAGATGTACAGAGTTGTTTTTTGAAAATCACTTAAGTTTTGCCTCTAGTGTTTGAAAACCTTCCTGTACTTTAGACTGTCTAGACTCATGGAGAAAACATGCAAAAAGATGGTATCATTAATGAGCATGGGCCTGGGGAGGAACAGCTGGTCAAAATTTCTGGATCTTGTTAAGAGGTGATATGAAAAACTGCCTGGAAGTGGAATCAGTGGCTCAACAAATCCTTTCCAATCCGTATGTTAGCACGGATTACTTTAGCTTTAAGTACTGCCACTGCAATGAGAAGCTCTTTATGGTTACGTAAAAAAGCCCAAAGCCCTGGGCACTGGGATATTAAATGATCTCTCTGCCCAGTCAGTTCTAAGCCAGGAGTTCGCTCTGTTTGCAAGCTCAGATTGACTCGGGCAGGTGACTCCACGCCCTGGAAAGAATGAAAATGAGATTACTTGGCTAACACAGCCAGGGAGACACCTTGTTTATCTCCACCCGAGCGTACAAGACACTGACTTGTACCATGTTCCACAAAAGGCTGACAGTGATACGCCATGTCCTCCCAACAAACACTGCTCATTTGAGCAAGTTCTGAATCTGAAAGGTGCCTTTGCCAGTTTGAAGTACTTGGTATTTTTAAATATCAGTGTTTATCTGCATTGATCTGAGTTTTTACTGAGAGAAGAAACATGTACGTGACAGCTGAGAAACTGTATAATGTAATTTCCCCCAGCTTATGAAGTATTGAAATATGGACACAATTTTTTCTAGTTGTGCTAAAAGAGCTAAAGTTATATTTTCTATATTGGATGCATATTTCACAGCATCACTTTGTGGCAATGGACATGCAAATAGTTTGAGATGTGTCCTTAGCCAGCATAACTATTGCCAGAGGTCTCTGAAAAGGACTGAATCCAAAGCAGAACCAGTGAGCACCCAGTGTTGGGTCTCTACAATATTATACCAAGGTAGGTCCAGAAAGTGATCACAAATTAAAAAGCAATTTTTTTCCAAGATACAAAATATATTCCTTTAAGCCTGTCCTTCCTGCTCAAAGTCCCCTTATTCTTGGAGTTAGCTGGGGGAGGGTGAAGTTACTATCATGAACTGACATGTTATCAGCATGTTTCTAACCCAGCTATGACTGCCTTAACTGATATGATTTGATTCAAATGAACAGGATCCCGGGCCTTGGTGGTGAGCATTGCTGTCATATCCAGCAGCCCAGGTCTACAGCATGCATCCAGCAGCGAGCAGGAGAACCCAGGGCTGCGGGGACACATAGGCACTGACCCGGTGAGCAGTCTGCTCTCCATGGCACTGGAGAAGTGAGCAGGAGAGCCTGGGGCTGCAGGGACACTTAGCCCCTGGCTGGATGAGCAGTCTGCCTTCCATGGCACCAGAGAGGTGTCCAGGCAGGAGGCAAAGTGAAACCATCTGGCCCAGGAGCTTTCTCTTCTTTACATGCTCAACTCCATTTATTTTACGTGGGAGGAAGAGGCTGTCCACTTGGCTGCACGTGGAAGGAAAATCCTGAGCTAAAGTAGTTGTGGCAAGGGGTTGGTCTGAGCTGTGTGGGCTTGGTACAACCCAAAACCCCCTCATGATACACATGCTGCCTGGGGCATTAGGCGGTGAGGATGTGTTCCCAGAAGCTGCTGGTCTTGAACAGCTTGCCAGCAACTTGCTGACTTTTTGCCCTGTTCCAGAGGCTGTTTCAGCACAGCTAGGTTGAACCCAGCCTGAGCTGAATGCAGCTTCTTCAACCTGGTTTTTCAATCTACTGACAGAAAAAAGACCTGCCAAAAAAAAAAAGGGTGACATAAGTGAGTGAGCCTCTTCCTCCTTCTTCATAGAATTTTTTACATGCTCACTTTTGGGGGAAGATATGAATAAAACAATTTTGCCCCTCCTATGGGCCTTGGGCATGTCCCAAAGTCTCAGTCTGCAAGATACGGAAGATTTGTTTGTCTCCAAAATCAGGTCAACTTCTCTCTGGAAAGACACTTTGAAACAGGGATCTGATAAAAATGAAGGTTTAAATGCCTAGCCAGATGGGTTGCTATGCCAAGAATTAAGATGTGATCAGAAAGAATTTTACTCAACGGACAAATGCGTTTACAGAAGTAACCAACTCTGAGATTAGATGAACCTGCCCTGGTGGTGACTCAGTCGCTTGTGTCCTGCTTTACCTCAAAGTGAAACGCTTCATGGGGTAACCATTCCCCAGGCCCTGGCGACTCTCAGGCTTCAGTCCTGAACCTTCTCCAGGAGAAAAGCTGGAGCAGATTCTTCAGTGTTAAACTTCTTGTGGTTTTAAATGAACCAGATTAAACTATTTTCATGTTGTACAAGAGTCTCTGGTAATTTCCATTATTTATGAACACATTTCCCTGAAAACTTTCTCCCCAGGGACAGGATGTGAAATAGTCACTTAAACAATAGAGAAAAGGGACTTTCTAAACAAAATAATGAAACTGGCAATATACCAAGGACTCTAAATTAACATAGCTGTACCAAAAATACGTCTGAAGTGCTCTAAAGGTCATTTGCTGTGTTATGATGAAGGTAACATATTTTGCAGGCAAAAAAAAATATTTTTCCTCTTAAAATACTGCACTCTTTTTGTTGTAAAACACTGTTTTCACATACAGTTTTCCAAAATAATAATTTTGAGGCATTTTCCCACAGTTTGTCTCTTCTTTAATCATTCCGTTATTTTATCTTGAGAAGATGGAGCATATATTTGGCTTGTTTTGTTATGTGGCAGTGAAGATAAGCTCATTTTTCCATTTGAAAAAAGTGCTTCATTCTAGTAGGCTTCATAAATCCAGACATCTTTACCTGAAGATATCTCCAGAAATAAAGATCTAATAAACTATTAGTAATGGTCCTATTTACACAACTGCTATGGTTGTCCTTCCCTCGGTGACAGCAAAGAGTGAATCTGAAAGTACCAATTAAATTCTGATATTAATTACCTGTCAAGTTTAATTTTGGTTTGTACTTTATAGTTTATAAAAGCACCATCCCCAAACCATCCTTTTCCTCAATGACCAGCTTGGCAGATGACCGTACATCTACTAACGCATCCAAGTATGACAGGGAGCAGTTTAAGTTTCAAAATCACTGTAAGTTCCCCATTTGACAAAGCTTTTTAGGCACATGTTTATTTGTGTGAGCCTCACCAGGGCTTTCACAGAAAAAAATTATCTTGTTCAGCAAGATTCATCTCACTATCAAAAATTATTATTTAAAAAGTTGCTAAAGTCATTAAGATGACTCACAAGTTTTAAAGGCGGATCTGTGCTTAATAATTTTGCTAATTGGGGGCCAAATTGCCTAATGTTCTGCAGGATTGAGTCTATGTTACAGAAAGCGTGTGTGAGGCTTTTGCCAGATAAGCGTTGGTGTGTTTTGTCTGGCCCGAGCCTGCGTTTGCTCAGCACGGTTACGTGCAAGCAGCCTTTGTTCAGTTCATGCAGCAGATGAGACAACAAGACCTGCTTGGGCTTTTTGAGCCAAAAAATACATAAATATTGATAAATTTGGAAGTTAGAAGTAGACGGGTGTAACAGCAAATGCATATGATCAGCCTGTGATACGGAAATGCTGTTTAACCTGTGGACTAAGTAGCCTAGGACATTCAGAAAAATATTCTGTCAGCTGATGAACCTAAAATGAAAGGGATGTGGCAAGCATCGAGTTTGCTAGCTTGGATAAACATGTTCAAAAATCAAAAAATGTTGCAGTCCACAAACCCACAAAAGATGTTTTAACAACAGACCATGCAAAAATTTGCTATGTGCTGCAAAAGCGAAAAATTCCAGTTCAGTGTCAGATAGAAGTATCATCTAATAATGTATACAACTTTGAAGAAAAGCAATTAAACAAAATATTTTGCAGGGAGAAAGAGAAAGGTCAGAATTTAGCACTAAAATGTGAAGTATGAAAACTGAAACATACTGTTCAGAACACTCACTAGAAGTAGTGTTAAAGAAAACACCCCCAGTCAAATCATAGCTGATATATATGTATTTTTAAAGGAAACAAAAAAAAGCCCTCATAAAACTATGTCGAGATTAAAATAATAAGACAATCTGTATAGACAACAGATTTCTTCAGAAACGGAAGTTGGAAGAAAGGTAAAGTTAAGATAATTTCTACTGCCCCACAATGGAGAAGGGTATCCTTCCAACTCCCTCCAGCTGGAAAGGGAATGGTTGAATTCTGAGTACGTACGAGGGAGGCCCAGGAACAAGGACCTGTGAGTACATCCACTGGAGCCTGGGGAGTCACCGCAGACTTCTCTGTTGGAATGGAAATCAGAATTTGGCAGTAAAACAAGAGTTTCTGATGACACAGCAAAACCCAACTTCCTTGGGCTTTTTCTTTTTTTTAAATTCAGCTGTTTCTGACCGGGGGGGGAAAGGGGGGAAGAAAGAAAGAGATAGAGCAATCAGTAATTCATTAGAGAATGGCAAAACGTGAGTGAGAAAAAGAGCAAGGTCATAAAACTTTATGAGCAGAAAGTTCTTGCTGACGGTACAGGTAGAGATACATAAGGTTAAGTCGCTGGTAATAGATAAGAGTGCGCACACAGCC
>NW_010158147.1:11094-11378 GCF_000695765.1 Mesitornis unicolor
GCTTTGGAAACACAAACGCCGGGAGCAGATACCGGGAAAGGGCGGGCAGGACGGGGTGTCCCTGTACTCCGGCTGGACATGGCTGTGCACAGCCCTGCAGCCCAGGGATGGCTCCTGCAGCGGTGGGGAAGTGCAGTGCCCACCTCCCAAAGAGCTGCGAGCCCTGTGGGTGGACACAGGCAGGTCCCGGGCTTGTTCCCTGTCCCATGAAGCAAACACCGAGGTTCTCTCCCCGCGATGCCGGGCCGTGGCAAGGAGCAGCCCTGCTCGGCCCGGCTCCGCCC
>NW_010158148.1:0-1125 GCF_000695765.1 Mesitornis unicolor
TTCCTCCTCCTCCTTGTTGCGTTCTGGGTCTTTCCTCGAGAATCTCATCCAAAAAGAGGAAGCGGGAGGGATTCCCCCGAGGAAGCATTACAATTCATAGCGGCGCTCTCCCTCACCCGATCCGTTACAGAAATAGCCGCTGAGAGGAGGAGGCAAAGCCGGGCTCTGGAAGATTAAATGGGCCGATAAGAAACAGCTGGCTTGCAACTTGGATCTCGCAGTGTACATTTAAAGGAAGAAATCCAGCTAATCTGTTATAATGCGTTTACAGTACGTCTGCTGAATAAAATACACCTGCTGCAGCCCTGCTACAGATCTCCATCTGCAGTAAAAGCAGCTCCAGTCTAAGCACAGAGGGCTGATTACGAAACATAAACCACGTTGGTTCCTTTCAAAAGAGCATGTAATAATTACCGAGCAATATTCAAATGAGTTATATTTTCACGAAAAGCAGGCTCTGGTGCAGCCAGTACAAGGAGCTAAACCACTATTTTAGCAAGCCGCTTCATTCCAGACTTTCCGTAATCTGTACTCAACTTTAATTAGTAAATTGCATTAAAAACAATGATCCTGCCATCCTGCCAGAGACTGAGCCTGAACCTGAACTGTGTTGACATGTGATTCTGATTTAGCTTCTGAGCAGGAGGTTTTACACCTTCATCATTTTATCTGCAGCACTTGGTGTTCCTTTGAAAGTCTAGGCAGTGGAAATGCAGATGATGAGATTAAGAAAGGGAGGGACAAGTAAACCTGATAAGGACCAAGAGTTAAAAAAAAAAAGGCCACCAGAACACAGGGAAAAGCTCCCTGCTGTCTCATAGTAGAACTATCAGCCTTAATTCCTTTAAAAATAAGTATGAAAAAATTTAGGTTATTTCTAGGTCCCAAATCCTTTTTTAATGACTTTAATGTTCATAAGTAGGGAATGAAAAAATATGCCCACAAAATTTGACATCATGCTTCCCAGTGATTTGCTGTGTCACTGTCTTACATTCATATGATGATCATAGGTTTTGAAAAATCAAGTAGCAATAACATAAGGAATTACACATGAATTCATTAGCCCAGGATGTTGAAATTGTCTCGCTTGTCCTTTATTGCACACTATGGGAAAGAGGCGTCAGC
>NW_010158148.1:1151-5707 GCF_000695765.1 Mesitornis unicolor
CTCAAAAATTAGTATTCTGGGTAAATAACAGGCACTCATGTTTGATTTTTGTCTACTTCTACTAATTTGGGGGAGAAAAAGAACAAACCCAAAGAATTGTTCAGACAGACTTTAAGGCTACATCCCCTTGAATTTTTAGTAATTTCTGTCTGTCATCATGAACATTTTCTAAGGAATTAACACATTTTTTTGCTGATGTTAATTTCAATTTAAAACCAGTAAACAAATAAGAACTTTATTTTTACATTCATATGCAAAGTCTTTGCATTTTAAGTTATTGTGAAACTATAAGAACTAATAAACTAAGTTGTTTTAAACCTGATTACACATTCAGTCAGGTTAGGATATGTCTTTGTGGTATACACGGAACACAACTTTGGGGTCATTTAGCTTCTGCTGTACTTACACAATCGGGGGCGCCTTAGTAGAGTTCAGCTTCCCCTCCTCTGGTAATTTTAGTTGCCTAATTTATCATAAACTTGTGTACTACTCTTGCTTTTTGGCTTTTTTGGGCCTCCTCTTTTCTCCCACAACTGTAGTAATATTTCACAGAACAAAAAAACCCAACTCCTTTCTTCATTGGTGATTGTAGGTGATGTAGTTCATGTAACCGAGTTGAAAATACAGATTCCCCAAAGTCAGTAAACCAACCTCTCTCTCCCACACCCCTTCATCCCCTTTTAATAATTTTTAAAAATAAATTTTAAAATGGTATAAAAATGAGAAAATCCTGTGATAGGAAAGAAGAAAAACCCCAACATGGTAAGCTTTGGATTAGCCTGGTCAAGGCAACATGAGATGCAGAGAGACACCTGTATAAACTGACTGACATAATAAGAACACAGTTCAGTTTCAAATCTCAGTTGAGTTCAACTCTTGCTACATCAGGTAAAACCTGATGGTTCTTTACCCTTGAAAGAGAATGAGAACACTGTACAGACATGTGGATGGTGGAGAAAAGGGTATAAAGAGACACAATATAAATGCATGCCCACTGAAAGTAATTCCACAGCTGATCCTTGTGGAGTAGAGTGGAAGAAAGCCATTTACAGGCTTTTAAAACATCAGAATTCAATGGTACTTAAATCATTAAAACATCAACTTGCCAGCTAATCCTGGAGGTGCTCACATTCTCATCTGCAGTTTCCCCACAGTTTCTGGCACACATGGGGGCACCTCAGCCTTGTCTCTGTTGAGCACTGTCAGCATACAAACTCCACTGGAATCTGTAACAAAGGTATTTCTCACTTCTTCTGCTCTGAGCATTCACCATATGTCTTGCTGAATCTACGTGGGAGGTGTGCTGCTGCTTTCTTGTTACTCTCCTGCTCACTTGCCAAGGGTGAAGCTGTGGGAACTCTTACCCACATCTCTCACATCTGAGGGTGTCCTTAGTACTAGGCTGGTCTTCTGCCTTTGATGAATTTATGACAGCCATAGTAAATGAAAGTTCAAGCACTGAAATTTGTAACAACCACATGCACATAGCCGTTCCCTCAAATAGCCTGCAGCTTTATGCATCCTTCTGTGATGTGGAAACTGTGGTACGAGTTCAAAATGGGAAGCATCAGACACCATTTGTAAAAGGAAGTTCTTTTGGTTCTGCCTACTGTAAATATTTGTACACAGCAAATCCTTAGAAGCGAGCAAGCACTACCACACATACAGAAACTATGGCTTAATATATGCAGTGGTAGGCATCCATACACCACCACCTCCTCTCTATCTTAATTTAGTTCACAAAATTTTGAACGTGTAAATTTAAAAGTCTCATCTGTATGTTTATGGTGCTATCTTAAGGACACTAGCCAAGGCTTTTTTCTAGGTAATACTGTCAGTAACAAAGCTGATAAGGAAATCTTTAGTACTGACCTGGCTGGCCCCTTTAAAGAAATACTATCTTCTAACTGGAAAATATTATTTTTATGACAAAATCATTTTGAAGATGCCAGCAAGAATTGAGCAGTTATAATGTAAATTCTAGAGCTATACAGTGTTGCTCTGTTACAGAGTAAGAAAAGCAGAAGGTCTTACATTACAGTCAGTGTCAACAGGCTTGGGAAATGGCACTCGGGCATTGTTTTCATGCCTACAGAGTCCTCTCCCTTTGCAGATTAAAATAGAATGCTCATAGGATAAAAGTTTGTCCTAATAATTTCTTCTTGACTCGTCTCTGCATCTTCCAACTGACTTCAAAAATTTTAAAGACAGCCTCTTGTTCCACCGATGTAGCACTGAGTGACCCTGACATTTCTGCTGTGCCAAACTGCATTTAAAATCCGCCTGATGCCTGAGAATTTCCAGCTAACCAGAGACATTTGGCCCTCTCTTTTGTTAAGATTTAAATGATTTGCAAAGAGAAAAGGCAAAACCGATACAGGCAATGGACTGGGAGCTTTCTTCTGCTGCATTTACCATTTGTCTCAACTCCAGGTAATCTAGGAGAAAGCAGATGCTGGCGCTGGGGAGCATTAGGCTACGATGGAGCCATTAATAGGGAGGAGAGTCTGAGTGCTGGGGCTTATCCAAAGTGGCCACTGTCACGTGTCCACTTTAACTTTCCAGAACAGGTTTATTTTTAGTAATGAGAATTGTCAGAAGATAAAATGGATGTAAAGGCGAAGTGCACTATGATTTCAACGGCTTTCAAGATGAAGTTGGGACTCAGTATGTGAATTGGAAAGGTCAGCTTCTCCTCTCGTTTGTATCTGTGCAGCTCTTCTGAAGCTGATGAACTGTGTGGGTGTTGCACTGGAATATCACCCCGAAGTTCAGTAATCATATATGACTGCATGAATCTGACAGTGGTATTTACACTGACAGTTCGTAAGCCTTGCAAGATACACTTGTTCTGTGTGCATATACTTAAAAAATACCTTCCCACAGTGTTTCACAGTACTGATTAACTCAGACTTGGTTTATTTCCCCAAGAAAATATTAGTCACATCTCAGAGAAGTGCCAGCTCAGAATTAGGTAATATGCCTGAGGTATACCCAAAAAAATGTAAGCATTCTGTTAAAACACAATGGTACTGATCTGTACCAAATTTTATCTTCACCTAACCTGGATATGCAGTCTTTATCTATTAAGATGCAAGTTATGTGATTCACAGGGTCGCATCAAGGACCTCTGATGTCAAACAAGGATCAGTGAATCATTTCCAAAGGGCTGCATGTTCTGCTGAACAGAGATGTGACACTTGGAAGGGCTGCTTTGTGGTTGCTTTTTGGTTTGTGGGTTTTTGGGTTTGGTTTGAGTTGAAATTGGAATCCAAATGAAGATACAATATTAACAGGAAAATGGAATTGTAAGAATTTACCTGAGTTCACGACCTTGTGAATCCGCCTTACTTTATGATGCAGCTCTCACACAATTTTATTAGTTAAGCATTAACCATCTCTGTTGACTCTTAAGTGATTGGCTTAAGACTTCTGGAGACAGTGTAAGCTAAAAAAAGCCCCAATTAAGACTACAGTGGAAAAGAAAAAAAAAACCCAGACAGATATATCTCATTTTGTGGAGAAGATTATAAAGAACATTTAAAGATTTTTCTTATATAGATAGTTTAGCTGTTTTTAAAAGGACTGAATGGTTTTAACAATGGTTAAGTAACACCTGTTACTTACAGTCTACAGCAATCTACAGTCTTAGTCTACTTACATTACTTACAGTCCCAGCAGGACTGGGACTCTTCCAGTGCTACAACTTTTAACATAGATTTTCAGGCAAATATCTAAATAAATGCACTTCAGGATGTCCCCAAATCCCATCGGTTGGTCAGAGTGCTTGTGACCCAGTCTTCATGCCATGTTATAAAATAACAATTTTGTTTGACTGTTTCTAGCTACTGAAAATATCTCAGTAGTGCTAGTTAATTATTTTAGACATAAAAATATACTCATTTTAAGTTCAATTTTCATATTTTTTCATATTTAAAGATCTATTGGTCAGGCACTGATTTGTTGTAAGATATTATTTAACTCCTTATATTATAAAATCAGTTTGTCTCCTCATTTTGCATTTGTTCTTCACCTTTCTCACAGTTTTTATTTCCTTTTTCTCCTATTTGGTCATTTTTTTCACATTCGCACTACTACTCTCTTCCTGTTCCTGTTTTCAACCTCTGGATAGGCTCTCTCCTTCCTTGTGCCCCTTGCAGCACTCTCCTCACGTTTTCCTTCCAAGCTGCCCGGTTTTGTTGTTTCTCCCATTTGCCGTTCTTGGGCTGACCGTGCCCAGTCTCCTTCCCCAGCGGCCAGCCGCCTCAGGCCAGCGGCTCGCTCCTGGGTACCAGGCTCTGCCGCACCCGTGCCAGTCTCAGGACCCACGGGATAATTTGAGGTCGGGAGTGACCTCAGGGGGAACCTCAGGAGCTCCCCCACAGCGTCCCCCTGCCCGGGCAGCTCTCCCAAGGCCACTACGGCGTTTTGCCCTCACGGAGGAGCGGCGCCATTTCCTCACAGACCGCTGAGGCGCGGCCGCCCGGCCACCGCGTTGCCCCGGTAACCGTTGGGCGCGGGAGCAGCGGGGCGCCCTCCGCCGCCGCCTCAGGCCG